>NW_015170297.1:192660-198176 GCF_001447785.1 Gekko japonicus | reverse complement strand
TTACTCTGGCCGGGGGGTGAATCTGACCTGTTACAGCCGGCCAGATTAACCCGGGGTTACTCTAGCCTACGCCAGAATAACCCCTCGGGGGGTGAATCTGGCCTGTTACAGCCGGCCAGATTAACCCGGGGTTACTCTAGCCTACGCCAGAATAACCCCTCGGGGGGTGAATCGGCCTGGAGTTTGCCCGCAGGGCTGCCATGTCCCAAGTTGGGGTGGGAAATCCCCTGCCCCTCACGCTCGTTGCCTGCTGCCCCTTGAAGCGGCTGTGGGATATTCCCCCCCCCAAAAAAAAATAAATATCTAATGATGTCACTTCTGGGGAAACTAGTAACTCTAGGAATTGCTAGACACTCTATGGGAAAACCATAGCATTTCCAGTGATTCCTAAATAGGATTGATGACACACCTGGGTTTCCCCTGGAAGTGACATCATCCACCTATATTCTGAAATGGTCCAGGCCTGCCTGCACAATCCAGCTCTCACTGAATTAGGGTTGCCAGCCTCCAGGTGGGGCCTGGAGTTTGCCCAGAATTACAGTTGATCTCTAAACTGCAGACATCACTTGCCCGGGGATGGGGGAGAGTAGCTTCCAGGGGTAACTCTATGACAGCACACCCCACTGAGCACCCTCCCCTCCCAAGATCTGCTTTCCCCAGTCACCACTCTCAAATCCCCAAGGTGGAGCTGGAAGAACCCTCATACACAAGCGTCCACTTGCAGTTATCCTCACCATTGTTGTACTAGAAAATGAGGCACTAGTATTGGCGGTTGTTCCCTGGTGTGGTGTATTCAATGTGACCAGTGTTCCCGCTAGCTGAGTTAGTGTGAGCTAGCTCACAGTTTTTTAGCCTCCAGCTCACAGATTTTTGTCTTAGCTCAGGAAGGATGGCTCCAGAGCCAACTAATTGATGCAGGAGCCAAATTGCTCGCTCACAACTTTAATGCCCGTAGCTCACAAAGTAGAATTTTTGCTCACGAGACTCCACAGCTTAGAGGGAACATTGAATGTGACAATGTCTGTATGAAAACGCAGTGATTGAAACACCATGTGAAGCTTCGTCCTGGGCCAGGATCCTAATCCCTCAATGACTATTGGTAGCCCAGGAAGAGCCGACCAATCACCAACATCCAGTTCCATGAGAGGGAACAATTGTGATTGGACCTTATCCGTGCAACTTCATAGGTTGATATTGTAAAATAGGGCGTGGCTATATTAGCTGGGAGAGTTTAAAAGAAGAACAGCTTCAGTGCTAAAGCTGTTCTGGCTATTCATGTTGCTCTGTTTGGAGTTGAGTTACGAGTTGCTGAATAAAGCTGATCTTTTGCTGAAATCACTCTCTGATTCTTTGTTAAGTAACTGACTTAACACCTGGGTGTCTTGGTTGCAGAGCAATTGTACTGCACCAGGTGTTGACTCAGTCCCCTTAAGCAGGACACCTCTTTCCTAGGGTGGGCAGCCTCCAGGTGGCAGCTGGAGATCTCCTGGGATTACAACGGATCTCCAGGCAACGGTGATTGGTTCACCTGGAGGAAATGGCTGTTTTGGAGGTTGGGCTCTGTGACATGAGGCCCCACTGAATTCCCTGCCCTTTCCTCCCCAGACCCACCCTCCCCAGACTTCGCCCACTAGATCTCCAGATTTTCCCCAGCACAGAGCTGGGACCCCTACGCTGTTCCCAAGTGTTCTTACAGTGGCAACACATTGTGCAGTGGTGCCTTCCAATAAGCCATTTAATGCATATCAACATGCATACCCTCTGGAGTGATAGGATCCCATAGGAACAGAGGCCTCCTGCTTAAGGAGACAGAATTAACACCAGGGCAGTCAGAAGAGGTTATTGAAGTTGAAGAAGAGGAGGAGGAGGAGGAGGAGATTGGATTTATACTCCCCCCCCCTTCACTACCCAAAGGAGTCTCTGGCCTAGCCTAGAATAACCCTGGAGTTGGGACCCTTGGAGAGGAGGAGGAGGAGGAGATTGGATTTATACTCCCCCCCCCTTCACTACCCAAAGGAGTCTCAGAGCGGTTTACAATCCCCTTTCCCTTCCCCACAACAGACACCCTGTGAGGGAGGTGGGGCTGAGAGAGCTCACTCAAGAACTGTCCTTGAGAGAACAGCTCTGAAAGAACTTATGACTGACCCAGGGTCACACCAGCAGCTACATGTGGAGGAGTGGGGAATCAAACCCGGTTCTCCCAGATTAGAGTCCGTGCTCCTAACCGCTACACCAAACAGTGTTTTAATTCAGTGTATTTATTTCTTCATTTATATCCCACCTTTCTCCCCCAAGGGGGATCCAAAGCGACTTACATCATTCTCCTCTCATCTGTCTTGCCTTAAACAATCATGTGAGATAGGTTAGGCTGAGAGTGTACAACTGGCCCAAGGTCACCCAGCCAGCTTCCATGGTACAAGTGGGGATTTGAAATGGGGGTTCCCAGATCCTGATATAACACTTCAACCACTACACCACACTGGCTCTATTACGTTGCCATGATCTGGGCTGTGCAACTAGAGGCCTAGTAGGCCCAGGGAGCCTGAGTAGCAGTGGGGGGAGGCCTGGGCTACAACTCCCAGAAGTCCCTGAGAGGTTTTGGGGCCAGTTTTAGCCAATCACAGATAAAGGGGACTTATAATAAAAGAGCTGGTACAGAAAAAGAGCTGTTCTTTCTTCCAAGAGAGCAGAGCCAGAAGGAAGGGTGAGTAGACTGAGGCCCACTTGAGACAGTGAGCTAGGGACAGTAAGTTTAGACGCATTAGGGCATTTGGTTTCTTTTCTTTTCACCCCCTTACTGATATTGTTCTTGCACCTTGTTTGTTTTCCATATTGGGCTGACCGCCTGTAAAAATAAACCTTTTCCTTATTGTTTATCTGCCTGGTCCTCACACTTATTTTGGCCAAACAAGGGAGGTCTGAAGGTCTTGGGAGGGTGCTCTGGACCTTCTCAAGGGATCCTAAAACCAGAGTGGTGGCAGCATCAGGTGACACCCCACCTGAGCCGTGACACACTTGCACCAACGTTTTCACAAAACTGGTGAGACAGACTCTTCTGCTTGCAAGTTGACTTCCTTGTTAGGCAGAGGACGAGGGACATAACTATGAACTACCCTTGAGATCCGCAATAACAACAACTGAGATCCATCTGACAACACTGAACCTGCCCCCCACCCCAGGCAACCAGTTGCCTACCACTAATCTATGTTATTTACAGCTCTGTATTCCATATGAAACTAAAGATTAGGGAGGTCAAATAACATTTTTAGTTCTGTAATCCAGAGTCCAAATGGTATTTCTATATATTATTATTTCTCTCTGCAGAAAGTAAATAATGGATACTTATTAAATCTTGGCTATTTATAGAAAGCCCTCTAATTAATCTGGAGACTGTAGAAAATGGGGACTTTATAAATACTGAATTGTGCTTTTATCTCCGTAGGGACTGACTTTCTATAAATGCAGTGTTAGCAGGTCTGATCATTCATGCCCAGTTTTTCAATGTCCATTTATTTGTTAACGACCTTCTGAATAACTAATGCATGCTTCAAAATATATTCTGGCAATTATAATTCTTTATGACTACAAATGTGTGATTTTGCACAGAACAAAATACTAGGAGTAGAAGAGTGTGAGAATTCTGTTGAACAAATTACAGAATTCCCAAGACCATAAGCATGAAAAAACTGACTATTGCAGTGGTCTGTGGCTTTCCCAGGCTTGCAATCCACCTTCAACCTCTAGATGGTAGCAGAGGGCCCCATCAACTGTAATCATGTGACATGAAACTGTGTCCCATTTCAGTCACATGACTGAAAGAGGGGGAAGGAGAGTTTATGGACCCACTGCTGTCAGGGCCAAAGGACAGGAAATGGAAACTGTGCATCAGGAAGTGCACCACTATGAGTAACAAGACAAGAGTCTGACCCAAAGAGGAATACCTTCTGTGGCTGTCCTCACCTCACCTCACCATTCTGCTGCTCCTCTCAGCATGCAAGCAGGAGGTGTGGCACCTTTGCCCTAGACACATGCAGCAGCAGGTCTTTCCCAAAAGTGGTGCAAAATATTGTGGTTCTGTAGGTGCTCTTGGACCAAAAGGTGGGGGTTTGAATGTGTTAAGTCCGGCGCTTAACAATGAGTCGGAGAGTGATTTCAGCGAAAGACTCAAGTTTATTCAGCTCTTTGTTCACTTCTTCGACACGGTACAACATCTGATAGCCCGAACAGTTTGTCCATTGAAACTGCTCGGTATTTAAACATTCCCGGCTAATGTAGCCACTCCTACTATACACAAATCAACCTATCAGGTTGAGCGCATAAGGACCAATCACAAACGTTCCCGCTTGCAGCTTGCTTGAATGTGATTGGGTCGTTAGTCTCGGACTTGAATCCCTTGTCCAAGACGAAGCTTAACATAGCTTCCCAATGGGATGTTTCACACACATCCTAATGTACTCATGGCAGCTATGAATACATTACAATTCCCTCCCCCCTAAGCAAAATACATCATGAACAATCGTAATCACTTAGGTAGGTGGGTGCACGTCTCGTTCTCTGAGACCTACGAGGTGTACTCGTCTCAGGGCACCTTTCCCTCAGTGACACTCCGTTTGACTCTGGGACCCAGAGTTAGGAACATTCCCGTCCGTTACTAGTGGTTCAAGGTTAGGGGTCTGCCCTGTCTCTTGACCACTACTGTAGCTTTCAGGCTCTTCAGTACCTGCCTCTTCTAAAGGCCATGGGAATTCCTCAGTGGACTCAGCCGGCTGCACGGTAGAACGGTCAGTTGCCCACCACTGCCTCAGCTGGTCTATGTGCCTACGCCACTTGTGCCCATCTGCAAGCCGTACCACATACATTCTTGTACCAATAACATCGGTAATAGTGGCTGGGAGCCACAAGTGACCACTGGCATAGTTACGAGCATACACTTGCTCACCCTTTTCGTATGTCCGGACCTTCGGACTTTCGGTCTGTGGTTGTGGTTTTAAATCGTTAAGGTCTGGATGCAACCTGTCTAACAGCGTTGCTAAACGGCGACCCATTAACATCTCGGCCGGGCTGCGGCCGGTCGCCGAGCAAGGGGTAACATGTTGTCTCAACAGAAACAAAGCAAGTTTCACCCCCCAATCACCACATACCAGTTTTGCAAGAGCTTCTTTTGTTGTTCTAACCATTCTCTCGGCCTGGCCGTTTGAGGCCGGGTGGAATGGCGCTGCTGTCATTTGTGTGATGCCGTTATCAGACAAGAACCTCTGGAACTCCTCGGAAGTAAATTGTGCGCCGTTGTCACTCACGAGAACATCGGGCAACCCGTGAGTGGCAAACAACTGTCGCAGCACGGTGACGACAGCACTAGAAGTGGTTGAGTGCATGTGAGCCACTTCTAACCATTTAGTATAGGCGTCCACAATTACCAAAAACATCTGCCCTTGAACCGGTCCTGAAAAGTCGAGGTGCAATCTCGACCAGGGTTTTCCCGCCGACTCCCATCTCTGAGGAGTGGCGGTTGGTGG
>NW_015170297.1:152930-190103 GCF_001447785.1 Gekko japonicus | reverse complement strand
AGGGCTGCGGAGAGAAATGCGCCTGAAGCTTCTCGGTCAGGTCCTTGAAGGAGACGGTCTTGATGTCCGCTGGTGCCACCAGGGACCGGGCGATGTCAAACGCGCTCTTTCCACACGAGCTCAGGAGGGTCGCCCGCTTCTTCGCCTCCGTCGTTACATCATGCGCCTCGAGATGGAAGCTGAACCTTGACAGGTATGACTCCCAATCTTCGGACGCTGGTTCGAATGGCTCGAACTTCAGGCTATTGGCCATCTGTGCAATCGCTGCCACCGGATTTGGTGGTGCCTGTTGCTGACTGGCCACGGCGAGCTGCTGCTCTGCGTTGTCCGTCGTGGGTCTGGGTTAGCGGGGCTGCCTACCCGCACTAGAATCCCATCCTCGTCGCCAATTGTTAAGTCCGGCGCTTAACAATGAGTCGGAGAGTGATTTCAGCGAAAGACTCAAGTTTATTCAGCTCTTTGTTCACTTCTTCGACACGGTACAACATCTGATAGCCCGAACAGTTTGTCCATTGAAACTGCTCGGTATTTAAACATTCCCGGCTAATGTAGCCACTCCTACTATACACAAATCAACCTATCAGGTTGAGCGCATAAGGACCAGTCACAAACGTTCCCGCTTGCAGCTTGCTTGAATGTGATTGGGTCGTTAGTCTCGGACTTGAATCCCTTGTCCAAGACGAAGCTTAACATAGCTTCCCAATGGGATGTTTCACACACATCCTAATGTACTCATGGCAGCTATGAATACATTACAGAATGATCCTTAACAAATCCAGCCACTTAAAGAAGACAAGCCTATTATTATCTAGGGAGCCCCCAGTTCAAATTTCACCTCATCTATGAGTGCTCTGGAAGACTTGAGGCATCTCGCTATCTGGTCCCAGCCTGCAATATAGATTTCATAATCTACACATTACTGATGGACCCATGCTAAGGATTATTGAAATAATTGGAAACAGAAGTTGCATCACATGAACTCCAGTCAATAAACACATACAATTATTTGAGTTTTCCAGATTAGTTCAAAAAACTTGCAGGAATTTAGAGCAAGGTCTTCCATTTAATTCACCCATTTGGCATTTGGCACCATAATCCTTGATGAAAGCTGGTATCACCACCTTCCCTGTGGCCAGACTGCTCTGTAGCTGGAGTGTGCATGGGTGGGACCAGGTGATAAGCAGAGTTGGACTCACCCTAAAGAAATCACTGGGAAAGGGTCTAGTGGACCATTGTCTTTGAAGGCCACTGGTGGCGAAGAGCAAGCTGAGCTGTGACCTCTGCAGTGGGGTTCACTAGGCCATAGCGATGATGGAGGCAGGTGTAGGTTCATTGTCCATAAGCCCTGTGGCCTGTCGGTGGCCACAGCTCATGTTGCTCCAGGTACATTCCAATCTGCTCCTGGTAAACGGCCAGATGAAGTCAGGCTGTCCACTTTCACACATGGTTCAAACCCATAATGAAAAAAAGAAATTGATGAACTCCAAACCATGGTTTCCTATCCAAACTTAACATAAGAACATAAGAGAAGCCAGTGCTGGATCAGGCCAGTGGCCCATCCAGTCCAACACTCTGTGTCACACAGTGGCCAAAAATACCATGGGCCATCAGGAGGTCCATCAGTGGGGCCGGGACACTAGAAGCCCTCCCACTATTGCCTCAAGACATAGCAACCAAAGTTGCTAACCACAGCTGTTCTCATTCAGATGATCACACTAACCATGTGTGTTATGCACCATCAAGTTTTTTCTGGCTTATGGTGACCATATTAATTAATGACCTTCAAAACGTTGCATCATTAACAGCCTTACTCAGGTCTTGGAAGGCTGCGGCTTCCTGTATTGAGTTGATTCATCCTGTGTTGAGTCTTCTTCTTTTCTGGATTCCTCAGACTTTTCCTAGCATTATTAGCATGTATGGCCCTTTCTGCACTCACAACTTACTGCAGAGTATCCGTGTAGTCAAGCCTTTAAATCTGATTTGGGATTTCTGTGCCTGCCATCTGCACCAGTCTTATACCATCTGGTGTATTTATTCTGCAGCTACAATTTAAAAACTGCACCATTTAAAATTGGGGTGGAATGTCACATGTGACTAGGGGTGAGCACTCGGATTTGCTGAATTGGAAACCCCCCCCCCCCAAAAAAAACTTATTGGTATTTGTCAGGTATTTGTTAAGCCAAAGCAGATTCTTTAATCTGCTCCCGAAAAAAAAGCCGATCTTAATCATCTTTTATTCGGGCCGAATCAGGAAGGGAAGGCATCAGTTTTATTGGACTGAAACTGACCAGCTTTGCCTTCCCTTCCTTTCCCCAGGCAACCTGCAACCACGGGGCACCTGGGGAAGCTGATCCTGGGAGGGAAGGCAGCTTAAACTTCCTTCCCTTGTCTTCCCTGGGCACCCTGCAGCCGTGGAGCACCAGGGGAAGCTGATCCTGGTACCTGGAGATCTCCAGGGATTACAACCGATCTGCAGATGACGAAGATCAAACTACTGATCTCCAGACTACAGAGGTCAATGCCTCTGGAGAAAATGTTTGTTTTGGAGGTGGAGTATGTGGCATTATACCCTGCTGAGGTTCATCCCTTCCCCAAATCCCATCTTCTGCAGACTTTATCCCCAAATGTCCTGGAATTTCCCAACCCAGAAGTGGCAACACCAGACCATTCCCCTGAACAGGTTAGATTTGATCAAAATGAGTACCCATGTTAGTTCTGTCTGTAGCAGGAGAAAAGAGCAAGAATCCAGGAGCACCTTAAAGACTAACAAAATTTGTGGCAGGGGATGAGCTTTCATGAGTCACTGCTCAATTCAGTGACTCACGGAAGCTCATATCCTCCCACAGATTTTGTTAGTCTTTAAGGTGCTACTAGAGGTTAGATGTGAATTTCACTTTAGGCATTGACAGCCCGGTTCTGCCCTCCACAATAAACTTCATTCAATTCATTGAATTTTATCTCTGTGTGTTTCCTTAAAAGTTCTTTCCTTGATTTACTTGAGGAGGAACTACCAAATTCTATTTTAATTTTACTTGAGGTGACTTTTAGATGGCCACACTACAGATGAATCTAATCCAGGCCATTTCCCCGTTGTCAGGAATGGTTTATTTCGACATCTAGCCTCCTCCCTCCATCCTCTCCATCAGAGCATTCCTTCCCTTATTTTTATTCCAGTAAATATCCCTGCCCATGTCAACACTGTGAGCCTCTGCAGAAAAGAAATTGACCTGCATGATGTGTTTCTGTTCAGCGATTGCTCTCTGGGTCATGGGGCTAAATCGTCTAGTGGCTCACACAGAAGCAGACTTCCTGCATCACAGCTTTTGTTCTCTCCTGGCATTTCGAAAAGCCGCTCCCCGCTTGGGCTGCATTCATGTCCAGGTTAATGCAAGGCAGACGAAAATGGAGGCACACCTGGGTTACTGCAAACTAATATTTGATGGGGGTGGGTGGGAATGTTCATCTTTCAAAAGAGCTTATATACACCTCAAGTCTTTAAATGGGAAGGCAGCATGGGATAGCCAGATCTCATAGAATTTTGGAAGATAAGCTGGGTGTAGCAGGAACTCCTTTGCATATTAGGCGACACGCCCCTAATGTAGCTAATCCTCCAAGAGCTTACAGTAGCCCCTGTAAGAAGAGCTCTCTAAGCTCTTGAAGGATTGGCTACATTAGGGGTGTGTCACCTAATATGCAAATGAGTTCCTGCTATAAAAAGAGCCCTGGCAGACCACCAAGGAAGATTTTGTAGAGGAAGGCTATCCGAAGCTCTCGCTACACAACAAAGACAACGGCAAACCACCTCTGCTTCTCACTCAGCTTGAAAGCCCCTTGCTGGGGTCGCCAAATGTCAGCTGCAACTTGACACACAAGTCTTTAAATAGGGGAAGCTTAATTTAAGAAATACTTAAACATTCCAGAAAAGGGTGGGAAGTTTCAAAAGTTGGCTTTGATAGGCCCTCAAGGTGTACCATTTCCCTTCTTGGTTATGCTCTTACCATGTGTTGAATACTTTATTTTCAGAGTATGCCCTTTCAGCCCCCTTTCTTTTTTGGGGGGGGGGTTTAAAAAAAATCATATGTGCATGTGTGTGTGGTTGTGCACCTGGAAGTCAGAGAGGTGGCTGAATAAAGCCTGCCCCCACCTCCCGACTGCTGGTATTCCAGGGAGGTCTCCCATCCAAGTACTTGCCAGGGTCGGCCCTGCTTAGCTTTCGAGATCTGATGAGACCGGGCTTTCCTAGGCTATCCAGGTCAGGGCCGGCCTCTGCTCTTCATCCCACCATTGAATACCAATTTTCTTCTAAATCAGGGGTCCCCAAAATGATTCCTGTGGGCACTGTGGTGACTGCCAACTCCTACTGTGGTGCCCAGCAGGCGTTTTCAGAATGTGGCCCAGCAAGAGTTCTGATTGGCCATTGGAGAAGTGATTGACTGTGCAAATCTTTTTAAATGTTGCTTTGGAAGCAGTTGCCACCAGTGTTCCCTCTAAGCTGAGTTAGTGTGAGCTAGCTCATAGTTTTTTAGCCTCTGGCTCACACGTTTCTGTCTTATCTCAGGAAGGATGGCTCCAGAGCAGACTAATTTATGCAGTAGCCAAATTGCTCGCTCACCACTTTAATGCCAGTAGCTCACAAAGTAGAATTTTTGCTCACAAGACTCCACAGCTTAGGGGGAACATTGGTTGTCACCTCAGCATGAATATAAACACTGAGAGACTAAAGGTAAACGACAGCAGCCATTTTGTCGCTGACTCAGCCTCCCATGGCAGCCATTTTGTGGCTGTGCCCACTATGATGTGTCAAAATTCCAAAGGTGCCTGCAGGCTCAAAAAGTCTGGGGATCCCAATCTGAAGCATCTGCCCAGCTTTGTCTTGTTAATGAACCTGGGTACACTGCGATACTCCGAGTAAGATCCAGCCCCCAAGTTCATGAGCAGAATGTGGAGGGATGGGTGGGACGATATTTCCTTTGGAAGGTATCCCTGCTGTCTCACGGTGAACCACTAAGGGATGCTCCAAATGCTGGGGAGTTTGGGGGGGATGGGGCGCTGCTGATCGAAGGTGAGCTGGGAAAGTGCACGAGCAGACCATGGTATCCGTCCGGGCTTAAACGGAAAAGCTGCCAACGAAAGTCTTTAGCATCTCCACAAGCCAGATGTTTGCAAACTCCAGAGGTTTGGGATTAGTTGTGTATTCCACTCTTTCCTTTTGGTATATTTTTTTGTGTGCAACATGTATTGTATATGATTTCTATCTAAACCCTGAGTCTTACATTGATTTTATTCAAGGATTATGGGTTTATCCTGCTTCAAAGTTGTTGTCTTGGGTCTCTGATTTTTTATTTTTTATTTTAAAAAAACATCTTGCCATGTTCGGAGATCATGCCGCATAATTCCATATCAGACATAGTCTCTGGTGAATTTCTATACAATAAAACTGGATACAAACAATGCTGGAAATTTCAGCGTGTCTCTGTGTAAATATTCCTGAAGATAGGGATTCTGTTCAAATGCTGTTTATTAAAGAAAGGTGAAGAACCCACACACACACATACACACACACAACATTCTAAGACGTGTTTTTCCCCTCTGAAGTTTAAACAGATGGCTAATAAAAATGTATGCAACTCAAATAACTCACCTAACAATTAATCTTCATTCTGGCACAAGTATTTTTAAAAAAATGATATAACACTACTGGGAGTTACTGGAAAGAAGCCCAAAATGAATCATCTTTATAACTTGCAAAGGCTTTTGTTAATTTATTCGAAGCTGGATCACTTTATAAATGTAATGGTACAAGGGGAGAAAGCCCTGAAGGTTAAAATCCTTACATACTGGCAGCAAATGACCCTGAATGTAGATAGTGTCGTTCTTGCCTCTCTCTTTTTCCATTCAATCTGTTCCTTCACAGCAAAGTAGAATATTTAGGAAATGGATATTAGTTTTTAAACATTGATGGCATAACTGGGTAAGAGTGGCATCTATCCAGAAGACCCAGAAGCAGGCTGTTCATGTGGGGTGCAGGGCAGAATGTTCACCCCCCCCCCCGCTTCATTTCATTAATTTATTGTATTTATTAACGGCCATTCTTCCATGCAGAGCTCAAGGTGGCTTACAGTCTAGATCGGATACAAATAATAAAATGCATACAAACAATTAAAAGCACGGTTTAGGACTGCTAGTAAATTAATCAAGTGTGGACCTAAATGAAAGTGTTTTCAGCTGCCTCCTAAACATCGAAAGTGAGGGGGCCAGGGACACCTCCCTGAGGGAAGTTGTTCCGTAACCGTAGGACTAGAACTAAGCAATGCAAAAGGACTAGGAACTGCAGAAACTTGGAATGGAGCTGTCATCTTAACAAACCATAAGTTTTAAACATGACATGTTACACCATACAGACGTGGCACTGCATAAGGAAAAGCCCAGTCTGGGTCATGGGTCAGTCTTTATAAAAATGTCATTCTGGACAATTCTGTTTTACGTAGCTTGTGAAATGCCTGGAGCTTGAGAGCCTTTCTGGCCTCAGACAGGGCACTCCATTTCTACAGAGAAGGCCTGTGAAGGGGCTGCTGTTCATCTTGCCCATGTGTAGGATGGCACCCGCAGTGGTCCCTGCTCAGATGAGTTGAGCTGGCATGGCACAGCGTAGATGGAGAGGCAGGCATGCAGGTAGGAGAGTCCAAGGCCATAAAGAGCTTTGTATGTGATATCCGATACCGTGAATCGTCCAGGATCCATACATGCTTTGGACACAGAGCTTACAGATGTGCATCTAGAAGAAGAAAAAACATAAAGTGAAAGAGGTTCTGTTGCATGGGTGTCTGATAATAATTTGGAGTAGATGTGGCTGCTTGGAACACAGTCTGGAGGAAGATGGGAAAGGTGTCATTCGGAACTGCTGGATCTTGATAAAGCTTTCGCTTCACGTGATGGGACGTGAGCTTGTCTTGGGCAAGGCGTGGTCAGAACATGTGCAGAAAAGATAGCCACCGGGAGATGGTGTAACTGAACTTTCTGTTGAAAGGAACAGAAATGCTTTCCTTCAAAACTGGACCATCTAGCCAACAGAGCAGTCTAGAAAGGGAGAAGTCCAGAGAGACCCAACTTGTCTCTATGCTCTCAAACTCATCACCTCAGGAGAAAAGCCGGGTATGACTGTGGAGAGGAGAGCATCCCTGAGAAGACCACCAGGCATGTGCTCTACAACTGAAGGGAGCATCTGGCCATTCTGGAATTTCAAGGCTCCCCTTGGTAATGTGACAGGCTTTGTGTGCTTTTACTTGATTATTTGTGGTTCCTAGTGTGGTGTTCTATCCCTGTGTTTAATAAACCAGTGTGAATAGTAAATCTAAGCTGATGTGTGCATAGTTGGCCTTCCTATCACTGGAGCAAACTAAGAGCAATGAAGGAGGGGTTAGCTCCCCTCACCTATGCACCGTTGTGTTTTTTAAAACGAACCTTTCTGTGTTTAGGGTCGCCATCTGGTCTCCCCCAGCAGGTGTTTGCCTGCTAATCTACTCACTTGCCTGCCTATGCTGACAGTTGTGGTGGGAGAAAGTGGGGGAGTGGGATTGCATCCAAACCAGGAAGTGGTGGGTGACACGCTAGGAATCCCCCACCCTCAGTCTCTATGTTCTTTATCATAGAGATTTGGTGAGTTCCTAGAGCGGTGCCCGAAAGTGATGTGATTTCTGAGTTTAGAGGCAATCCCCACCCCCAATTTTCACACACCACAATGATCAGCAGATCAGACAACCCCGTCTGTGTTAGATGTGAATGGGCAGAGTCATGCATTTTTAATCCCAGTACTAAAAAGAAGTGAACAGTGATTCATGAAAGCCCCTATCCTGCCACAAACTCTGATAGTGTTTAAGGTGCTCTTGCTCTTCTTTACTGCTACAGACAGGTTAACATGGCTACCTGTCTTGTACTAAAAAGATGTCTGTAAAAATCTCAGAATTGTTTGTAGAGACACAATCTGATCCAATCCCCAGTATGCTGTAAGTGTTTGACAGTGCAATCCTAAACTGAATCACACCCTTCTAAATCCACTTATATCAATGGGTTTAGAAGGGTGTAAGTTTGCTTAGGATTGCTCTGTACGGAGGTATCCTCTTTACTCAGTGAGCCTTAAGCCTTTGCTCCTATCCCCTTTCCGACTGCACAGTACCGGCAGGAACACATAATACCTGTTGCACAGTAACCTTGTATAAACTCTTATCCCTTTGAGAAGAATCATTAGAATTTGAAGACAGAAGGGATCATGGCTTTGGGTTACAAGCGACACTCATTGCAGCCATTTCATTTATACTGACATGATGCCGTATCGGTTTCAATAACTTTTATACATTTTGATACGATATGCTGCTGTTGACTTGATTGGTAGTTTTATATCAGATTGGTTTCATTTGTACTTTATTTTATTTCATGGCTCTAAACAGTTTTGGAGAAGTGATTCATAAACATTTAAGATGAGATTAATTCTATGAAATTAACCATGTTGCAATGTTTCTGGGTTCCAAAACAGAGACTAGAAGAATAAGGAGTAGTTCAAACAGTTTTTAATGTAAGGAGTAACTCCAAAATGTTTGTGCAAGCATTCTTAACTAGCTGAGCTGCAGTCTTGAACATGTGACGTTAGGGAAGGTCTTCAAATTTACACACTAGACCAATATAAGGGAATATCTTGAAATGACAAGTTCTATAAGGACACATGTCCTTACCAAGGCTAATAGATTCAAGAATCTATAATTTGCCATAAATTCGCCATTTGCACTCGTACAGACTTTCAAAATAACTGTGGCAGAACAGTCCTGCTCTCGCCTGCAGGCCCTGGTCCACTATGCCCTCCTGGGTTTTCCCAACACCTGGAGGGGCCTTTCTCTCTCTCTGGTTGACTGCCATCACCACCTGACCTTAGTAGGAATTGCCCACTGGGAGGCTCAGGACTCCCAGCTTCCCTTCCAAGTTCTGAGGCTTTGGGAAAAATTGAAAAAATGCTACATTAGCATTTCTTTTGTTTTCTAGATTGAAAGTCATTCTGTTACTTTAGGAACATAAAATATGACTATGGACATTTTTACTTGGCATGAAATTATCACAACTAGCATATTAAAAATATAGTGTATCCAAACAATTATTACAAACAGAATACCCACCCACATGCAAAAACAAAACTGAAACCTTTTTCTTTTCTTCTGACAATAGCACCTCCTAAAGGAAGAAATGCATCTTGTTCTTGCATTGGAGAGTTCAGTTTGTAACCTAGGACTTGCTTGTCCTCAGTGCACAGAAATTAGATCAATCTGATACCATATATAAATAAATGATTTGGAAAATATTTGAACACCTTGTCTTAAAATATTTTATTCATCATGTTAAAATAAAATATTCCATAATCAATTTTTTCTTTTCTTTTCTTTTTTCAATTTTTCCAATTTTTCAGAAAAAAACAAAAAAGGTTTCAGGGGAAAAAAAACTGAAAAAAATGTCCCCCCCCCAAATTTTTCTGGTTTTTTTCCGGGCCTTCACATCTCTACCCAGTACTCCTTTTAAAATAGTGTGTCCAAGAGAGTGGAGGTCTATATGGTACAGAGAACCACTACCAACATCAAAAGTTATAAAGTATTTATTAAAAAGAGAATGTTCACAAGCATACTTTTAGCACAGCACTAGAGCAAGGGATTCAAAAGAAAGAGGTAAAATGCAACCCCCCGTCCCTCTCTCTATACAGGCCTCTATACATGCCCTATCAGATGTTAAGTAGAAGGCAGACTCCTTAGCTTAGAAAGTTACAAATCTTTACAGATGTGCCATTACCTTCAAGCCTCCTTCAGGTGTACAGGCCAGCACATGGCAATAGCCGCCTCCTTCAGACCTCAGTTAAGAGCTCTGCGAGAGCCAGTTTGGTGTAGTGGTTGGGAGTGTGGACTCTAATCTGGGAGAAATGCAGCTGCTGGGTGACCCTGGGCAATCCACCGTTCTCCCAAAGCTGTTCTCTCAAGTCTGTTGTCAGTCAGAGCTCTCTCAGTCCCACCTATCTCATAGGGTATCTGTTGTGGGGGAGAGGAAGGGAAGGAGATTATAAGCTGTGACTCTGAGTGAAGGGTGGGATATAAATCCAATCTCCTCTTCTTCTTTGACACCTTCCTCCTTGCTCCCATAGCATTTATCATCTTTTCCCCCCACCCACTGACCAGGTCAGGCTGGGTCAAAGAAGCTTTTCCTGAAGTCTCCAGGAGTTTCTTCCTGAAGTCCTTCTAGTACTTAATACCTCCAAATCTCTGTTCCCTGGTGGTAGGGGATTTGGCCATCCCATTATCTTTAGCTAGAGCTATTAGGATTTGTAAAAAGAGTGTCTGAGGTAGGACTGGAAAGCTATTGAACTGACTTCCTCCTCGCCTGCCTGCGAAAAACTTTAAAAAAAAACTCCTGGTGAAGGTTTTACCCGTTCTCCCAAAGCTGTTCTCTCAAGTCTGTTGTCAGTCAGAGCTCTCTCAGTCCCACCTATCTCATAGGGTATCTGTTGTGGGGGAGAGGAAGGGAAGGAGATTATAAGCTGTGACTCTGAGTGAAGGGTGGGATATAAATCCAATCTCCTCTTCTTCTTTGACACCTTCCTCCTTGCTCCCATAGCATTTATCATCTTTTCCCCCCACCCACTGACCAGGTCAGGCTGGGTCAAAGAAGCTTTTCCTGAAGTCTCCAGGAGTTTCTTCCTGAAGTCCTTCTAGTACTTAATACCTCCAAATCTCTGTTCCCTGGTGGTAGGGGATTTGGCCATCCCATTATCTTTAGCTAGAGCTATTAGGATTTGTAAAAAGAGTGTCTGAGGTAGGACTGGAAAGCTATTGAACTGACTTCCTCCTCGCCTGCCTGCGAAAAACTTTAAAAAAAAACTCCTGGTGAAGGTTTTACTCAGTTCACACCTCCAAAGAAAAAAATGCATTTATTTGTAGTAATAACTAATCATATTTCATTAGTGAAGGTGTTAAAAAATAACTTACATTTCATTTTCCTGAACATGTCAACAAAACTTCAACATATTCTTTAGCTTCTCACGTGACCTAAAATGATACAACAACAAGATCTCTGCAGTCTGGAGATCAGTTGTAATTCTCGGATAACTTCCGTCAAGTCAAGGCAAAATGATCCCATAAGAACAAGAGCCCTGCTGGATCAGACCAGTGGTCCCTGTAGTCCAGCATCCTGTCTCATGCAGTGGCCAACCAGTTCTTCTGGAGGGCCAACAACAGGGCAGTGAGGCCGAGGCCTTCTCCTTGGTAAGGACATCAGAATAGCCATGGCAGTGGTCCATCTGGTCTAGCATCCTGTCTCATAAAGTGGCCAACCAGTCCCTCTGGAGGGCCAGCAACAGAGCATAGAGGCTGAGTCTTTCCCCTGATGCTCCCTGGTGGCTCTGTGATTCAGAGGCTTAGTGCCTCTGAATGTGGTGGTTCCCCTCAGTCACCATGGCCAGCAGCCATTGATAGACATCCCATTATACAACCATGTGTTGATGGTATTTTCCATCAGAAAGTGCCTATGTCTAAATCATGTTTTTCCTTATCTTTCTATTAGCTGTTGTTTCCGAGTGTTAGCATCCCCCAGCTGCAGTCAGAAAATAACATCAATGAGGAATAGTCAGACATACTCAACAAAAAAGAACTTGTGCACATTAAAACCAGTTTCTGGGTATAAAGCATAGTTCTGAGAGAACTGACCAAGCATTCCCAAAGGGTTGCTTTTTAACTTTCAACTGAGGGTAAGGCCAATGGACTGGAGGCCCAGGGGTAAAACAGCCATGGAATCCAAAACATTGTCTAGCCATGCTCCGGAAAGGTTCTCGCCCTCCCCACCCCCAAAGAACATAAAAACCAGGGAAGGGGACAAGCAGTCACTTATCATATAAGTTTTCTCAAACTTGGTCCCACTTCATCAAGTATTGGGTTCAAACTAAATCACAGGAGCCAGTAAAGATTGAAATATTGAATCTGGTACTAAACCATACCTTTAAAATGTATGGTGCATGATTTTCTATGGCTGATTATTTATTGGATTTAAAAAGAAGTTAGATTTTGCATTTTTCTATAATCCACATGATTCATTAAAATCGATGCTGTATGTATGCATTTATTTATAAGTTGCCAGACTCATTGAGATTGAGGTGAATCAAATGTGTGTGCATCATGTTACCATGTTTTGTATATATAATTAAATAATAATAATAATAAAGAAGAAGAAGGTAAAAAATGGGAGGGCAAACCACCTCTGAATATCTCTCGCTTTGAAAACCCCATGATAGGTCACCATAAGGCGGGAATGGCTTGATGACATTTAAGTAGTAATACAAGTGATGCAATAAAAACAGAGTCAAACAGAGTCAAAGCAATGAGGTAAAGGTAAAGGTTTCCCTTGCTTGAAAGCCAGTCAAATCTGACTCTAGGGGGTGCACATATTCATTTCCAAGCCGAAGAGTCAGCGCTATCCGAAGACTTCTCAGTGGTCATGTGGCTGGCATGACTAAACTCCAAGGTGCACGGAATGCTGTTACCTTCCCACTGAAGCGGTACCTATTTATCTACTTGCAATCTCTAGCTTTCGAACTGCTAGGCTGGCAGGAGCTGGGCCCAGAGATGGGAGCTCACTCCATCACACAGTGCTACGGTCGTGAATTGCTGAGTTACCAATCTTCCGGTCTGCAATTCAGCATCTTAACCTCTGAGCCACCCCCCCTCCCCAAATAAACCCTGGATTACAAAATGAGAAAATAATGTAATACAAACAGTACACTACATGCAATACACTTATTAATAATGACTTATATTTATTAACAAATTTAATGCAAAAATCATTTTAAATTATCCTGGTGAGTAAGCAAATTTCAAATGCCTCCCTAGCAACATTGCAACTCACATTTGTAGATGTGTCTCTGTATAAATTTCTTAGATTGATTGGAAATGGCATCATGAATCTTTATTTGTAAGAGCCAAACATGAAGATGAGCAGATCCCCCACTTATTCACTGCCAACCCACCGATTAGGTAGGCTAAGGCTGCCTGCCTCCAATGGCATCGGGGAACAGAGAATTTGTCAATTATCTAATGTACTATATTATATCTTCTTGCCCGGCAGGACTCCATGTGGATTTTCTGCCTCAGGAAACAAAATCCCTTGGGCCATCTCTGATTTGGCTGCTGAAGATCTGAACAAAGCATTTGAGTTTTATATGTGTGTGTGACTGTGGATATATAATTACCGGCAAGTTGTTACCAAAGCAAAATTTCAAGCACATTTGCAACGTCTCACTTTAATGAGATGCTTGAAGAGTTTCAGGGGAAGCCAAAGAGGTTTCAGTCAAGTTTGCCAGAGACAGTTTGCACATCACTGGGATTTGTTGTGCAGCCACAAAACCTGCAAACACTGGTTGCCCATTCAGCTGTGCTTTGGCACTTAACCCCTCGGATAACCTATCGGTAGGCTGAACTGTTCTCCCTGGAGGAGGGACTGCACGAGCAGAAGGGCTTCCATATGTGCCAGTCCCAGACTTTCAGGGATGTTTTAGTCTTTTGCATATACAGACCTTGGCTTGGATTCACTGATGCACATGCAAAAACATAAACATATTTAGTGTAGTTCCATTTGTGCAACATCTTCTGCTACACCTGCCATGTCCCTCCTTATCTCCTCCTTATACATAATTGTGTTTTTCTCCTCCTTATATATAATTGTGTTTTGGAGTGGCCCTTTGCAGCTCTCCCATTGGCAGTGCAATGCACTCCCTCAGCCATTGGCCCATGAGCCGCCACTCAAGAGTACTCGCGTGCCATTGGCCGGGTGCTGGTTCTGCTCCTCTTCAGCTTTCTCTCTTGACGAAGATGCTTCTCCTGCTTGCCTCCTGTGTGGGACTCATTTGCCCCTCAGTGGCTGTTGATAGGTGGAACAAAATGGCAGTTACCTGTGTTTGATGAAAGATAGCTGCCATCTGTGGTTGTTTGTTTAAAATGTTCCCCCATAATGTTTAATTGAGCTGTAGTTCCTGTCAGCTATGCTGCCATGGGGGTTGGGGAGATCAGTTGTATTCTAATTGCAACTGCTTTCTTTCTGTGCTTCTTCGCTGCTGTAACGCTTATCTCTAAGTTCTGCAGGTGGTGGGATGTTGATGTCTAGCTTCATTGGGAACCGTGGGAGCAAGGTGGATTCCCAGCTTCAGCACTAACGGCCGGAGGCCTTTCTCCCGCGCGCAGGAGTGTGGCTAATTGGCCAGGGCAGTGGGGGGGTGCATACGAATACCCTATATCCTATTATGCCCAATGGGTAACCACCATTCTTAACAGTGCCTATGATAATGCATCTATAGCTCTTCAATAAAGTATTACCTTTCCTGATAAGCGTGTACTACGTTGTTGGCTGTGGGTTCTGACAGTTCCAGAGAGGAGCCTCCAGGGTTATCACTCACTCTGTTGAATAGGGCGTCCTCATCTGCTGGCCTACAGTTCCCAGCTGCCAAGGGGCAGGGCAGCATCAATATAGACTCCAGCCCATTCAGGGAGGAGGCAGTCTTTGTCCTACAGGAGATTAGGAAAGGTTCCTGCTGCCTGTGCTGACCAGGCCACAAGCCAGAGATGTACGGGAGCCCTGGGAGGCAGCAGAAATTCAGCCACTCCACAGTCAACTGGTCTGGGCAAGAGAGAGAGGCCAGTCCAAGGAGAGATCCTATATTGAGCCCACAACTCCCAGAGGTAAAGAGTACTGTGTGTAGGGTGATTGCATTTAACCCCTGTTGATTTATGGCCTGTTGATTCATAGTGTGTCCTTACCCCTACAGTTGTGCTTGATTCATTTAGTGTGTGTGTGCTCCATGATTGTGTAAATAAATAAATTCTTTTATTTGGGCTAATACTCTGTGTTGTGCTCTGACCACATAGTCTCTCCTGCTCTGTACAATACCAAAGGGAGGGAGTAACCCAGGGAAGCAAGGAAAGGCCAGACCCTTGGGTTGCCAATTTTCCTGGGATTCATCAAAGATTGGGGATTCCATCTCCAAATAGGGAGATTTTGCCAGAGGGGTCTCACTGTCCCTCTAAAAAGGCAATGACAATTCAGTGAGTGGTGGCAGCGAACTTAAGGAGTGAGATACGCCCACGGGACGAGGGAGGCGAACAGCTGAGTTGTAAACTGGAGCCCGTTTCACCACAGTAGGCAACCAAGGTTGGCTCAGACAAAGGAAGGAAATGCTTTGCAGGCCTTTGTGAGGAACTCATTGGGGCCAGTTCTGCCTAGGGTTGCCAGCTCCAGGTAGTGAAATTCCTGGAGATTTTCTGGTAGAGTCTATGGAAGCCAGGATTTGGGGAGGGGAGAGGCCTCAGCTGAACAGAAAGCCCACCTTCCAAAGCAGTTATTTTCTCGGGGGGGGGGGGAGGAGATCTGGAGTTCAGTTGTGATACCTGGTGATCTTCAGGCTCCACCTGGAGGTTGGCTACCCTAGGCATAACAGTTGGTGCTTCAGAACAGGGTTCTTGCTGTAGAAGCTGTAGGGTTTTTGCTGTAGATCCAGGTTCTTGCTGTAGAAGCCGATTGGGTGATTTTGGACCAGTCACAGACTTTCAGCCTCACAGGGTTGTTGTGCAAGTCAAAAGGGGGAAAGGCAAATGATGTAATCTGTTTTGATCCCTATTGCAGAGAAAGACTACTTTTCCTCCTGGGAAACCATTCTTGCCAATCTCCAGGTGAGGACTGGAGATCACTCAGAATTACAACAGCTCTCCAGATGGCAGAGATCAGTTCCCCTAGACAAAATAGTGGACTCTGTGTCCTTATACTCTGCTGAATATGTGGTGTGGCAGTCAGGGCTTCAGAACACAGTAGAGACTGCACGTGCAGGGGTGGAAGGAAAGCTGAAGAGTGAGGGGGAAATAGAGGTATGGTTGATGATTGGCTGAGAAGGAGATAGGGTTGCCAACTCCAGGTGGAAAATTCCTGGAGATTTGAGGGATGGAACCTGGAGAGGGTGAGGCTTGAGGAGGGGTGGCACCTCAGACACGTACAATGCCATAGACCCCACCCTCCCAACCAGCCATTCCCTCCTGGGAAACAACTGCTGCCAATCTCCAGGTGAGGGGTGGAGAACACTCAGAATTACAACTGATCTCCAGGTGGGAAGGCAGAAGTCAGCTGCAGTCAGAAGGGCAGATAACGGTAGGTTGATGGTTAGCTGGGAAGGAGATGGGGTTGCCAACTCCAGGTCAGGAAATTCCTGGGGATTTGAGGGGTAGAGCCTGGAGAGGGTGAGGTTTGAGCAGGTCACCACAGCAAATTGACAATGCCCAAGGTCTTGGCAGTCTCCTAGAGCCTCTTTCTAGCGTTCGTTGTATTTATTTCTACAACGAGCGTTACTCCTAGTATATGCCCAGAAAGTGGTAGCACAATATTCAGTGCAAGACGAAATGCAGGTGAGGATACAGAAACTTTGACTTAGTACAAGCAGCTATGTTTTTTTTCTTAAGTTCCTGCTTGCTCAAGAGTTTTAGTGGAAGAGGAAATTTTGCACTGGACCCAACCTATTGCTTTGAATTATATTCTCACAAGAAAAAAAGAAGCAGGCTATGATGGCCCCACCCACTTCCCTTCCTCAGAGGCAAGATTTGCCCTCCATTTTTCTTTCCCTTTTTGACTGAGCAGCCCTAGAGGTGTGTTTTGGAATCACAGAATCATAGAGTTGGAAGGGATCTCCAGGGTCATCTAGTCCAACCCCCTGCACAATGTAGGAAATTCACAAATACCTCCCCCCTCCACACCTGCAGTGACCACTGTTCCATGCCCAGAAGATGACAAAAAACCTCCAGGATCCCCGGCCAAACTGGCCTCGAGAAAAATTGCTTCCTGACCCCAAAGTGGTAATCAGTATTTCCCTGGGCATGTAAGAAAGGGCCACAAGAACTAAGCATTGAAGCAACCCTTCCTGCCCTCCCTTCTCGTGATCTGCCTAAGTTCACCAAATCAGCATTGCTGTCAGATGGCCATCTGGCCTCTGTTTGAAAACCACCAAAGAAGGAGTGCCCACCACCTCCCAAGGAAGCCTGTTCCACTGAGGAACCGCTTTTTTTCTAACTGTCAGGACGTTCTTTCTAATGTTTAGCCAAAAACTCTTCTGATTTAATTTCTCCCCATTGGTTCTGGTCCAACCTTCTGGGGCAACAAAAAACACCATCCTCTATATGACAGCCCTTCAAGTACTTGAAGATGGTTATCATATCACCTTTCAGTTGTCTCCTCTCCAGGGTAAACAATCCCAGCTCCTTCAACCTTTCCTCTTAGGACTTGGTCTCCAGACCCCTCACTACCTTCGTTGCCCTCCTCTGGACACGTTCCAGCTTGTCTATATCCTTCTTAAATTGTGGTGCCCAAAACTGAACACAATACTCTAGGTGAGATCTAACCAGAGCACAGTAAAGTGGTACCCTCACTTTGTGTGATCTAGACATGATCCTTCTGTTGATAGAGCACAAAAACAGATTTGCCTTTTAGCTATCACATAACACGACTGTATCATGTTCAGCGTATGGTCTACTAAGACCCCTTTCTAAATGCTCAAGGACTCTGTTTGCTTATTTGTTCTAAAACTTTCCCAGGTATAGACGTCAAGCGGATGGGTCGGTAGTTAACCGGATCCGCCCTTTTCCCCTTCTTGAAGATGGGGACAACATTTGCCCGCCTCCAATCTTCT
This sequence comes from Gekko japonicus, assembly GCF_001447785.1. NCBI lineage: Eukaryota > Metazoa > Chordata > Lepidosauria > Squamata > Gekkonidae > Gekko > Gekko japonicus. The sequence continues at coordinate 172,375 of NW_015170297.1, read as the reverse complement.
GGCACCTCAGCTGTTCTCCAAGAATTCTCAAAAATAATGGACAGAGGCTCAGATCTGTGAGTTCCTTTAGTACCCTTGGATGCAGTTCATCTGGCCTCGAGGACTTAGTTTCATTTAAAGAAACTAGGTGTTAATGCTGATCCTAGGCTGCAACTCCCTTCCCTCATCATCTGTTTTGTTTTTGCCATATTGAGCACTGTTTCCCTTGCAGGAGAAGACTGAGGAATAGTAGGAATTGAGCAATTGAGTAGGAGTTGATCAGCTTCTTCTTTCCTAAAGAACTTTGGCTTTCCTACCCTGTTTCAGTATGATATTTTACTGCTGGCTCAGCCCACGAACCTGAGGGAAGGGTCAGGATCGCCCTTAACTTAAACCACTGAAAATGGCACTTGAGACATTTTAAAATTCAAAACTAACTAAACATTTTATTCAACATAGATGGGAAAGGTCAGGTGAAATCAGGGGTTAGAATTTCAGAAGTAACTCACCCTGATCTGGATAGCCCAGGGAAGCCTGATCTCATCAGATGTTGGAAGCTGAGCAGGGCCGACCCTGGCAAGTATTTGGATGGGAGACCTCTAGAGAATACCAGGCCCGGGAGGCAGAGGCAGGCACGTCCTTCGTGCCCCAGTAGGAGTTCCCAGAGGTCACCATGACTTCCAGGCATGGGCACAAACACAAGCATATCTTCCTATGGAGAAAGGAGAGGAGACAGGATTAGATGGGGGAGGGGAAAGCTGTCTGGATGTGTCAACTAAAAGAGGTGCAGTGTGGTATGGTTGCCAATTTACAGGTGGGGCCTGGAGTTCTCCCAGAAGTTTAACTGATCTCCACACAACAGAGACCAATCCCTCTGGAGGAAATGGCTGTTTTGGAGGATGGGCTCTATGGCATTATACTGCACCAAGGTCCCACCCTTCTCCATGTTGTAAAAATAGTCAAAAGTATTTAAATCACTCAGAGTATCAATGGATCTTGCTCTATTGGAAAGAAGAGATTTCTTTGCATTTAAAAACCTTTATTTCTAAGGGTAAAAGGTATACAGGAAACCTACAAAATAACAAACTTCTAAGAGCTACATTTTCTAAGCTGCTTACAGTTCAAATCATGGTTACACGCTACACACAGATAATGGAGAATCTGTCCTTCTTCTCGACCCCTAGAAAGGAAGTCACCTGAAAATAAACAACCAATCTGTATCACAATGTAAATTACTTTTCCCGGACTAATTCCCCATTGGCTCTGTGCCAGGTTTCCCTTCCAGGTCAGTCCAAACAATAGCAATACTAGGTAAACAAGTTAACCCTATAATGACTGGATTGTCAGACCTTGTAAACACATACATTTCCAACACTCCAAACCTCACCCTTCCCAGGTAACAGTTCTGATGAAGAGCCATGTCTTGGGAAAAGTTGATGAAACCCGAGATGAGAATTACCACTGAATTTCAAGATGGGAGCTGTGTTAGTAGAAAAGAGCAAGAGTCCAGTAGCACCTTAAAGACTAACAAAATTTGTGGCAGGGGAGGAGCTTTCATGAGTCACTGCTGACTTTTTAAAGCTCAGATACTGAATTTCAGCTCAAGTGAACTGGAGTGCGGGGGTGGTTGAGGAGACTGGCCGGAACTGGCTGTTTGCAAGGAACAGCCAAGGATTTTTATTTATTTATTTATTTATTTGTTGTTGGTATTTTTGCATTGGTGTGTGTCTGTTTGTGTGCCCGTGCCTGGAAGTCATGGCGATCTCTGGCGACTCCTACTGGGGCAGAGAGGACATTCAGAGAAGCGGCTTGATAGCCTGCCTCTGCCTCCCAGCCCTGGTATTCTTTAGAGGTCTCCCATGCAAATACTTGCCAGGGTCAGCCCTGCTTAGCTTTCGAGATCCACAAGATTGGGCTTGCCTGCGCTTATCCAGGTCAGGGCTGATAGCCAAGAAATTTTGAAAGAAGCAGAAAAGGCTTCTTTGGGTAAGACTAGGAACATTTCTCTGTGGTAGACTGGGATCTGCCCATACCTAAATAATACCTATTTGTTGGTCTGATCCTCTAACGAAAAGTAATGTTCTGGTAATGTAACGGTTATTTATAATAGGCCAGAGAAGCTACCTATCTTTGCCAAGACTGTATTTTTTGTTCAAGGAAAGCTGCTTCCCAGTTGCACAGCGGCACTCTGAAAGCAATCCTGCCGTATCGGATAACCAAATTTCCTATCTGGATCTTGCAAAGAATGAGATGCAAGGCAAGCAGGGGCCAGTTCAATCAGATTATTTTGGTATGTGTGGCTTTTTTTCTCTTTAGACAAGGCCACAGTAAGTCCACGAGCTTTTGAGAAAGGTGCAAACGTGCAATGTTTACTGGGGAGTTCAGAACTAGTGCTTATCTGGGAGCAACGATGCACCTTTTCATGCAACTGCACAGGGATTTGCACATTCACATTCAATTATTTCCACCTTGAATAGGATATTCTTGAAAACGAAGATGATAAAACTCAGTGGCTGGTGGTGGAAGGCTGTGAAAATATGGGGAAGCAGCACAATTGTGATCCATCCAGCTGAGACATTTCTGTGATTGTGGCTGTTGTCTTTCTTTCATCAGGCTGCTTTTCGTACAGCTCTTGGTACAATATAAGAAATTTCGTGGGCGCGGAAGACCCCCAACTGTAAAAACTGTGATATACTTTTCTCAGTGCACATTGTTAAAACTTTAGCAAGTGGGGGGGGGGACTTTTGAAACAGAACTACCAAACTGGGAGAACTTTGGCAAGAATTTAATTTTATGTGTGTTTCTGTGTGAGGATGGCTTCAAGGAGAAGAGCACTGTGTGTGGGGGGAAGCTGATGGCAAACTAAGCAGCGCCCGAGGCAATCCACAGCGCCTCTGAATTCTCTCGAATATTTCTGAAAATGCAGGAAAAGCAGAAATGTGCCCTGGAAAGCTTGCAAATTTACACAAACTTTGGAAAACTTCTATACCAAGCCGTGACCCCCCTTTTCCACTCACACAGAATGCCTACCACCCTCCACAACTTCTCTCTTTCAGGTTCAGGCTTACAAGTAGGTCAAGCATCACATTTGCCATCCTTCTCCTGTCCTTTAAAATATAGAGAGAACATGACCATTTCACACCTCAGGTCTTCTCTCGCTCACACAGACATCAGCCCACAGGCCCTTTTAACAACAGGCCCTCACTCACAGAGTTATTGGGGTTGGGGCTAGGGCTGCCAAGCCGCGGCGGGGGATCCGTGCGTCTTCACAGGATCCCTGCCGTGGGGGACAGCGATACGTGTTGCACCGCTGTCACCAGGATGCTACACGTCGCTCTGGCAACGTTGCCAGAGCGACGTGTAGCGTCATATCCTGGCGACGGCGGTGCAACGCGTATCGCTGTCCCCCGCGGCAGGGATCCTGTGAAGACGCACGGATCCCCCGCCGCGGCTTGGCAGCCCTAGTTGGGGCTCAAACACCATTTTATTCACGAGCTGCCACAATTTATTCATATCCTATACTAATGACTATAGACCAAGATATTAACTTGTATAAGTTGTCGAAGGATTTCACATCCGGAGTTCATCAGCTGCTGTAGATTTTCCTGGATATGTGGCTGTGGTCTTGGCCTTGTAGAACCTGACGTTTCACCAGTAACTGTGACTGGGAAACACACAAGGTTCAACCTGGCATCCTCAGAGGTATAAGCACAGAAAGATGGAATACCTTGACACAGAGAGTATTCCATCTGTCTGTGTTTATATCTCTGAGGATGCCAGTCACAGTTACTGGCAAAACATCAGGTTCTACAAGGCCAAGACCACAGCCACACATCCCGGAAAATCTACAGCAACTAATTAACTTGTATGTGTGTGTGTGTCTTTCCCTGAGGCACATAGCCCATATATTTAAACAAAAAAGGGTTAACTTTTATTTACGGTTTGAACATAACACTGAAGAAAGAAAGGTAGAGGTTAAAATGTTTCTTTTCCCTTGAACTTTTGAACTGTTTCCCTGTTCCTGAAATTGGGATCCTTTGTTACAAATTGATTTTTTTCAGCCAGTTCTAAGCAGCTCTTCTCCACAGTTTCACTCAATCAGACACACTCTTTTCTCTCTCGACTCCCCAGCTGCCAGTTCCCAACTGCTGTTTTCTCACTGTCTCCTGAACATTCCATCAGCTCTCATTGGTCACTCGTGGGGAGAGGGGGAACGCGACCTGTCCATCACACAAGCCCAGTCTTGGGCTGGGGGCAAATGAAATGGCCATTCTGACTGTGAACTCCAGGGACATGGATAAGTCTCAGGAATTAGAGTGTCCACCAGTATCTTGCTGACAGCAAAATGTTTGGGGATGAATGGAAAGGTCTTGATAAGACTACTGAAATGCACCTATAATTTTACCAGGAAGGATCCCAGGGAGCGGCCATGGCTCAGTGGCAGAACATCTGCTTGGCATGCAGGAGGTCCCTGGTTCAATCTTCAGCATCTTCAGTTAAAGGGCCCAAGTTGGATGTGTTGTGAAAGACCTCTGCTGGAGACCATGGAGACCCATTGCCAGTCTGAGTAAGCAATACCGTCTGTGATGGACCAATAGTCCAATTCAGTATAAGATAGCTTCATAAGTTCATATGGGCAAGTCATTAGGTTGCCATTTTGTCTCACTGGAATCAGAACTGGAGGCCAAGATGGAGATTCCCACAGAGGCAAAACACTGGAGAATTTAGGAATAAATCTCGGATAATTTAGATTGGAATAGAGCTATAAAGGCGGAGGGCAGTAGGAACTAGCAAAGTGGCAAGAACCATCAGCAGCTCATAGTAAGCTCCATTATAATTCATACACACTAGACAAGAAGGAAACGTTCTCTTTGGCTGTTTGTTTTTTTGGCCATCAAGTCACAGCTGACTTATGGCAACCCCACAGGGTTTTCAAGGCAAGAGATAGTCAGAGGTGGTTTGCCATTGTTTGCCTCTGTGAAGTGACCCTGGGCTTCCTTGGTGATCTCCCATCCAAATACTAAACAATGCCAACCTTGCTAAGCTTCTCAGATCTGATGAGATCAGGCTAGCCTGGGCCATCCAGGTCAAGGGAAGGAGCAATTTCATCTTTGGAAAGGAGAAATTCCTGGGGAACTGCATTGTAAAAGAGCACGGCAGTTAAAACATTTGAGTGAAATTATCCTCTTTCTTCCCTTCTTCAAAGAATATACCAAAGGAATTGCACAATCCTAAAGAAAAGGGGCTTTACAAAGATGCAATCAAGATTCAACCTCTGCTGTGTTTGACATTTCCAGTTGTCGCTCAAGACCTCAAAGCTTTGCTTGTGCCTGGGCCATTGCAGCATTCATCACATGCACCATGCATGACTGATCACGATGCTTGAGGCATCCTGGGATGTGTCTTGAAGTCTGTGTCTGCACCTGTGCTGTCAGCAGCCTTTCTTCCTCTCCTGTGCAAACTGAATCCCCAATCCTTACTTTTGCTGAAATTTTCAACATTGTTTGAGCACCAGTAAATGAAAATTATGCATTACAAGTAGGGGGCATGTGAGACATGTGGGGGGATCTCATATCCGCTCCTCCTGAGCTCCAGGCCCCACCACCTTACACTGAACCTAGCAGCCAGCATCTGCCACCCGCACCCCCAGCCCATAGTGGCTGCTGGTGGCTGCCATGGCACTCGGGCGAGGAGTGGCTGCTGGCATCCTCTTCTCCCAATTCTGGGCACACGGTGGCTGTTGGTGTCCTCCACCATGGCACTCAGACCCAAAGCGGCTGTCGACATCCTCTGCTGCGGCTGGGTCTGAGAGAATCACAGGGGGTGGGGGGAATTCCCCTCCACTTCCTTGCTGGGCCCAGCAGGGCTTCTGGGCTGCACAGCCACTGCTTCCGGCAGGCTCACCGCGATTGCTGGGCTGCGCAGCCGCTGGCCCCAGCACATTTCCCGTTCTCCTCCAATGATTGTTAGAAGTAGGTGCAGTTTTTACCTTTCTATTTTACTTTAGGGGGGGGGTTGACCCCTGTGTATTTTTTTTAAGATGTCAGGTTTTTCTGCAAAGTTGGGGGTCACCCAAGTTTGCATAAAAATATGTTTTGGGTAAGAGTGGCCCCAGTCTGTGGATTTAGATATCCGCAGATGGGGGCCACATTTGGGAAATAGATATATAGATATGTATATCATGTGGATAAATGATGTGATGTTTATTAATAGATACCATATTGGACTAAAAATTGTATGATTTATTGACATTCTTTTACTAATTTTATTAACTTTCTCTTGTTAACGTTTTTATGCTGTTCCTATGTTATCACTGTTTTAATCCTTCTTATATCAGAATTGTACTGTTTTACTGGCTCTTGCTGTAATAATTTAGATCGAATATTTGACTAAAATCTGGGAGGTCCAGGTTTGCTCCCTCCCACTCTGCTATGGAAACTCACTGGTGACCTTGAGCCAGTCACACACTCTTAGACTAACCTACCTCACAGGGCTGCTGTGTGGATAAAATGGAGCAGAATTGACTCAAGCTGCTTTGGGTCCCCATTGGGGAGAAAGAGAGGGAATAGATGAATATCAACTGTGCCTGAAAACCATCCATTGCCTATCCAATAATTCCACACACCTAACAATTAAAACAGAGAGCCTGGATACAAATAGAAATGAGTAGAAGAAAAAATTGAGGAAACATTCACTTTCTCCAAGGAGATGGATACTGTGAGAAATTAGTTTCCCCCTGTTTTTATTCTGCATTCTGCCCAGTGCATCAAATCTATTGTCAGTGTTCTTGTAGCCTTTAACAGACAAAACAAATTGTAAAGCTTCCAAAGGGATACTCTTTTTTTTTTTAAACCCATCAGCAACAAATTTGACTTTTCTGCTCTGCGGCAAACAACTCACAATAAATCAGCATAAAATTGGTGACAGCCTGGCTGAGTGTCCCCAGTGACCCTGACCCTCTATGTAGGGTCGCCAACTCCAGACGGGAAATTTCCTGGAAACTTGGGGGTGGGGACTCTGGAGATCCGGTTTGGGGGAAGGCCCTCGTCAGGGTATGAAGCCATGGAGTCCACCCTCCAAAGCAGCTGTTTCCTCCAGGGGAATTGGTCTCTATTGCCTGGAGATCGGCTGTAACCATACTGTCTGGCACCAGATCTCTGCTGGCCCTCAAATCTGGCCTAGCTCTCAAATCTCCAGGAATTTCCCAACCCAGAGTTGGAAGCCCTAGGTCTGCATGAGAAACAAGGGGTGTCTGCTGTTGGTAGTGTGCCCTTCAAAAGCATCCGTACTTCATTTTCATCCCATCCTTCCTTTCTGGAAGCCAGGGCACCTTGCCTGCCCCCGGGATCATCAAATATAATGAGGCTGGTCATGGATGCAACTGTGGATCTTCCAAGTCTTAGTCTGACATGATATCCAATCACAACACAGCTGTAGAATGGGCCCTTTCCACGTTTTGATAAAAGGTTTCCAGGCAGTGTTTAGGACAGGCGTTAAAAACAGTTACTACAGTTGGACAGTCAGCTTCCACAGAACAACAGCAAGAACTGATACAGAACCAACCCAAGCACTCAGATGTGCAACAACACCAGCCTCTGGCAGAGATGGCTATAGAACCAGGCCCGTAGCCAGGATTTCTTTAAGTCAGGGGGGATTTAAATTTCTTAGGGGGCCTGGCCAGCAAGTCAGGGGGCCAAGCCCCGAGATGCTCCACTGTAGTTACGGGTCTGTATAGAACCATTACAGAACCAACTGAGGGAGCGGTGGCGCAGGCAGTACAACGCCTGCTAGTAACATCTGTAGCGAACAGCCTCAATGGCTGTTCGAATCCCCACCGCGGCCGGAGTGAGCTCCCGGCCCCCGGCCCAGCTCCCGCCAACCCAGCGGTTCGAAAGGTAAAAATACAAGTAGATAAATGGGTACCTGCCCTAGGCGGCAGGGGGCACCCACCTCCTGGTTCCGGGCCAGGAGTGTTGGCAGCGGCGACGGAGACGGTAGCGGCAACAACAATGGCGGCGGCGGCGGAGTTCCTGACCGGACCTGACGAAGGCGGAGCCACGGTGGTGCGAGCGCAGGACGGCGCAGCACGGCAGGAGCCGGAAGGACACAAGCCGGAAAGCTGCAGCTGGAGGGCAGTCGCACACGAAGGAAAAAAAACATCGAGCCACCTGAGACGGTGCCGGTCAGCCGAGGACGCCAGCATACCCCGCCGGAAAGAAGAGAGAACGCACCGCCAACAAGGGTGTTGGTAGGGAAGTCCCCCCCCCCCTAAAAATCTGTGGCCCTAGGTAGGTTATCTACTGCGACTACACCAGTAGCAGTACACTGTAAACCGCTCTGAGACCCATTAGGGGGTCATGGTGGTATATAAATGCAATGTAATAAAATAAATAAATAAATCTTTCTTCTGCACTGGTGGTAGATTTGCCAACCTGTATCTGCTCTTGGACTGCAACCCGGATGCCACCCCGCAACACCTGGCTGAGGGTTTGGAGGCTGTGACGGGATGGTTAAGGAAAAGGAGGCTGAAGCTTGGGAAGATGGAGGTTCTGTGGCTGGTGGGGGTCTGTGGGGTTGGGGGTTCAAGCTCCTGACTCTTGACGGGGCACTGTTGGTACCAGTGTACTCAGTCAGGAGTTTGGGCATGACTCTGGAGGCCTCCTTAACGATGGAGGCGCAGTTCACAAATACAGCCATATTGGCATTTTACCATCTGTGCCGAGCATGGCTGCTAGCCTTTCCTCTCACACCCCGGCCTAGCCATGGTAATGGTTACCTCCAAGCTGGATTACTGTAACTCGCTCTACACTGGCCTGCCCTTGAGACTGACCCGGAGGCTCCAACTAGTCCAGAATGCAGTGGCACAAGTCCTGGCAGTAAGGCCATGGATAGCACACATATGACCTGTGCTGCGCCAGCTACACTTGTGGAATACCGAGTCAGGTTCAAGGTGTTAGTGTTAACTTTCAAGGCCTTGAGCGGTCAGGGACCCATGTACCTTCGGGACCGTCTTCTCCAGTATATCCCCAAAAGAATGCTGAGAATGGCTAATAACTTGCTGGTGATCCCTGGCCCTAAGGCAGTCCAGCTGTCCTTGACTAGGGCCAGAGCCTTTTCTGTCCTGTCCCTGACATAGAGGAACTCTCTGCCCAATGACATCAGGGCCCTGCGGGATCTTGTGCAATTCTGCAGGGTCTGTAAGGCAGAGATGTTCTGCCAGGCTCTTAGTTGAGGATAACAATGGGAGGTTAAGTGGCAAAAAGACGGTGAAATTACTCTCTAAGAAGAATAATGGTCTAAAATTTGGTCATCCAGTCTCTACACTACTAAATCATTGAATCTTAGACTCCAAAATTATAAAAAATGTTCATGGTGGTATATGACACCGTTAAATTTATTCTACTTTAAATCCTTGAAAGACCCAAAATGTTGGAAAGGATGTGGTCAGAAGGGCACATTTTTTCCATTGCTGGTGGTCATACCCAAAGATAAAGGCTTTTGGGAGCATGCTTATCCCAAAAATGGGAGAGATCACTGGAGTAACGATTGTTAGAGAATGAGATTGATATTTGCTTTATGGACTATTTATTGCTACACACAATGGACTGCACACACACATAGGCTCAGTTGTGATACCACACATAGAAGGTGCGTGCACATGCTTTACATGTAAATAAGGTTTCAGCTACACAGTTACCCAGCCTGGTGAAGAAGCACAATCCTCCATTATTGTGAGCAAGGAGAAACAACAACTCTGAGAAGAGAGAGCCCCATTGCAGAACTGTTTGTGGTCACGTACCACCCATCACTGCTTTGTTCCTGAGAAGGCATTTCCTGCCAAATGGACATTTGGTTATCAATAGAATGGCCAGCTTCATCAACACTACAATGGAGCATCCTGATGCCAAGGTTTCACACCTGCCCAGATGCCATACTCTGAGTAAGGTCTTAGATTACAATATTGGCCACTCCTTCTAGGTAACCACCCCTCCTTACATGCAACAAATAGGATTGTTTTTGGGATGGACTAACAGGTAGGTGTGTCAAGAGGTTGGCAATGCCACAACCCATCTCTTGGACCCCCTATAAAAGGAAAGGACCATTCACCTGGCCCTTCCTAGCTAGCAATACCTGCAACAACCCCTATCTGCTTTTACCTTTTTATCTGCTTGAGTCCCACTTGCTATCCCCAACCCTTGCCTCTACTTTGATCTCTTGATCTGCAGTCAAGAGACCCCCACACAGTCCAGCTAGTTCTGGTAGTGTGGATCCCTTTATGTTCCATTTCTCCCCATCCATTCTTCATTGGAACAGCCAAGCTGCAAGACAGATAAGTATCGCCCACCATCACCCCTACCTGCTAATGCAACCATGCTTATTTCCTACTGTAATTATTAGAAACTTGTTTGAATGTGTGAGTGCATCAGTATTGTTTGTATGAGATATACTTTTAAGTAAAAGACATCTATTTTAACTACAACTGCCTCGTAATCCTCTACTGGAAACCTTTGGTGGGAACAGGACCTTGGTATAAATTGGCAAGAACCCATTTATAAATTGCCAATTGCAGTAAATAAAGCAATTCGGCTAACACGATTCTGAACACTGCAGAATCTATTTTGCTTAATTCTTGGGATAACATTTCATTAACTTTTAATAAGGCTGTACTTATCTCTTTAATATTAATTATAGCAAAAACATTAATAGCATAAGTATGGAAAACAGAAAAGGTCCAAACTCTAAAGCAATGGTTCTCAAAACTATGGGACATCATCGTTACGGACAAGTTAGCATCACAACTGCTACAAGCAGAAAACCCTACAAGTAAAAAAATAAATCTTCTTTTGTAGAAAAGTGGTTTGTATTTTTCACCTATATTACAACACTTCGCAATGATGTTAGTGCCTTACCTACTAGATATACAGATTTTGTATTCTATCAGTTTATGTTGTGTTATTACTCTGTAATTACTTACATTGTTCAGTGTTGTAAGTTGTATAAGACATTGTTGACAATTTGTTATCTGTTACAAGAAAGAGGACCCGCGAAACTCGTGGGGGGGGGAGCTCCAAACTGAGCAGGCGAAGGAGGAACCAGCAGGAGCAGGTAAGCTGTCCCCTCCATCCCGCCAGTTCCCCCGTCTCCTCCACCCCCCGTCTCGATCTCCCCCCGCCCGCCTCCTCCCCCCCTGCTCCAAACCGCTTGAATCGGCCTTCCGCCCAGTCTGTCCAGCCTTGTCCTGCCCTCCCGTCCCCTGTTGCCACTGCCAAAGCCATTCCAAGAGTGTTCCCTGCGCATGCACAGGGGATGCTCTGTTACTTTTGGGGGGATTTAAGTATCCCCCCGATATTTTTTCCAACTTTTCAGATTTTTGTGCACACATGGGGACTGCCCCAAGTGTGCACGAAAATCTCCCTCCCCCCCAGGTGCCCCCGATGCGCAGATTTAGGTATCCGCACGCACGGGGTCAACTTCAGTATTAGTATATAGATATTTTTGTACAGTTTAAAATAAAAGTATAAAGTTTTTTTTTAAAAAAAAACTGGCACCTTCCTTTTTCTTCCTAAGGCCCCCACATACCCTCCCCTGCTGTTATATTGCTATCTGGATCAGTTTTAAATTATATATCTACTGATTGTATTATTTTTTTACAATGGTTGTAAATCTCCCAGAGCCAGCTTGCTGGGTAGGTGTGACGTCCTCTTATTTGGGAGGACTGATTTTCACTTTATATGTGTTATTTGCTTTTGTAAGCTGGGTATTTTCCGTTGCCACCAGGAATTTAAGGACTTCCAAACCTTCTCTCCTTTGCTGTTGGTAATGTGAGCCAGAGTCTGGGCTTTTCAGGGATCTATGTGGTCCTGAGGAAAGAGAACTGAATTCTGAGATAGACTTGAAAAAAAGATGATTTATTGAAATAAGAACAAAATATGAGGTTGGTTATTCTGTAACTGTTTGGGAATAAGGGACTTGTAAATATGTCTGTCAAATGTATCACACACACTGTCCTTTTGACATTAAGATCCCACTCTGACGGGAATCTCTCACATAGGCAGCCACGCAGCCTAAGCTGTTGGTAATTTTAACTTCCTTCCAGATCTTTAGAGTCTCACTTTTGAAGACATATATTTGTTGTTGTTCAGTCGCACAGTCGAGTCCGACCCTTCGCAACCCCATGGACCAGATCCCGCCAGGCCCTCCTGTCTTCCGCCGTCCTCTAAAGTTTGCTCAACTTCATGTTCATTGCATCTATGACACTGTCTAACCATCTCATCCTTTGCCGTCCCCGTCTTCTTTGACCTTCAATCTTTCCCAGCATCAGGGTCTTCTCCAGTGAGTGCTCCCTTCTCATTGGGTGGCCAAAGTATTTGAGCTTCAGTTTCATTATCTGGCCTTCCAGGGAACAGTCAGGGTTGATTTCTTTTGGGATTGACTGATTTGATCTTCTTGCAGTCCAAGGGACTCTCAAGAGTCTTCTCCAGCACCATAGTTCAAAAGAATCTATTCTTCGGCGCTCGGCCTTCCTTATAGTCCAACTCTCGCAGCCATGCATGACATATATACTGCATTCTAAATTCTTTATTTTCCACACAGATACTGTCAGCTCACTCACTGACTCTGACTCCAACTCAAAACTCCAACTGTTTTCTCTAACTGACTTTCATAACTGATTTTTCTATAACTCACTAACTGACACTCACACAGATCCACTTCAAAAACTCCTCCCACACACACTCATCCTCCAATCACCCCCACACTTGTCTCCCTCAAGCACTCTACTCTGCATTCACTGCTCTGCAACCAAGTATTTAAAGAGATACACACACCCTTAAAACAAGGAATCATTACAGTGGGCAACTCATAAATTTAATGAAATAAATAATAAAACCCCTAGGTGGGGCCAAGAGATCTCTTGGAATTACAACTGACCTCCAGATGACAGAGATCAGTTTCCCTGAAGAAAATGGCTGCTTTGGAGGATAGAATGTTTTATTTTAGACAGCTGAGTTTCCTTCCCTCCCCAAACTCCACCTTCTTCAGTTTCCATCCCCAAATCTCAAGGAATTTCCCAACCAGTAGTTGGCAGCCCTAATTTGTATTTAGCACAGATTGGATTAGCTGGACAATAAGGAGCCTTCCATTGAAGCCAATGAACTTGGACTGGAGTAACTCTGCATAAGACTGCAATGTTAGTTCTTCCAATATCTAATATTTTCCTGAGCAAATGAAGAAAATCTTCAAGCCTACATATATTTAAATGGACTAAATAGAAATGTGATCCAGGGCTTTCCAATCAGTACATGCTATATGGTATCTGTAAACATAAATACAAGATGAGCTTGATCTAAATGTTGCCTATGACAGACAGGCTACGTTCTGCATCTCCCTAACAGTGACAAATGAGAGATGACAGAATATTGGGGAGTTGACAGTTGGGAAACAGCAGTTAAGAGGGCAGTTGGTAGTTGGGGAGTTGAGAGGGAAAAGAGTATGTCTGGTTGAGTGAAGCTGTGGAGAAAAGCTGCTTCAAGCTGGCTAAAATAGTCAATTTGTAACAAAGGATCTCAATTTGGGGAACAGGATCACAGTTCAGAAGTTCAATGGAAGCAAAACTTCTACTTTACTTTTTTCAGTGTTATGTTCTTGCCATAAATAAAAGTTAACTTTTTGTTTTGTTTAGCCCTATGGACTGTTTATCTCAAGGAAAGAAACACATGCACACAAACAAACAAGTATCTTGGTAGATACTATAGGACATGAATAAATGGCGGCAGCATGTGACTGGAACAGTGTTTGTGCCCCCAATCCCAGGAAGCCCAATAACATTTGCTGACATCTCTATGACTGAGAGAGGGAACCTGAATGTGAAATGGGCATGGTTTTTAAAAGAAACCGGGAGGGTGGCAAATGTGACATTCTGACGTATGTATACCCTGAACCTGAGAGACAGAGAGAGGCGTAGAGGTTGGTGAGCAAATGAAGAGAATCTTCGAACCGCATTATATCTGGACAAACAAAATAGAAATGCTACCCAGAGCTTTCCAATCAGTGCATACTATATGCTATATATAAACATAAATACACAAGATGAGCTTCATCTAAGTGTTGCCCTTTAAGAGAAAATACATTTCATTAAGCAGTGCCTATAACCATTTGTGAAACAACATAGCAACATGCTGGAAACATGAAAAAAATCTCTCCATAAAAACTGATGAGGATTTCAAAAGCAAATTAAGCCTGGCATTGGAGAATTTATAAGGAGCCACAGTTTAAGCATGTAAGCTCAGCATCAGCATAATTTCAATGCATGTATGAGTGAGAGTCTTATTTCGGTTTTATAAGATACATTTTAATTGAACGACAGTTTCTGTATTAAAGCAATACAGAGCCATGGCTCAGTAACCATTTATGACACGCATTAGGTTTCCTGGGAAGGGAAGGAGTCTAACTTCACATCAGCAATATGAATGGTTGTAACTTAGTTTTATCCCATTATTAAAAGTAAGAGTTATATTATATGCTGTTAGAGCATTACGGCATGTTGCAGAATTCTGTCTTTTGTAAGTACACCCTGAAAGGGATGTTCCATTAACTTGATGGGACCAGCCTGGTAATTTAATACTGGAGTCGTGATAATTTGAGCTGGACTTTCTTGGACATAAAAAAGGGAAAATTAAAAATAAATAAATAAATGATCATGGGCATTGAGTGTGCCAGCCTGGTATGGGAGGCCGGGGAGAGTGTGGTGATTTGGCTGGTGTACCGACCACCTAACGCACCGGCCAATAGCTTACTGTCCCTGATGGAGGCCATATCAGGCTAGGCATTGGAATGCCCTAGACTGATAGTCCTGGGTGATTTCAATGTCCATGCTGATGACGCGACCTCTATTCAGACAATGGACCTGGTGTCATCCATGGTGGCACTAGGAATCTCCCAATATGTAACAACCCCCACTCACCAAGCTGGGAACACGCTCAATTTGATTTTTGCAGCGGGGGCAACAGTGGACCGAGTTACTGCTTCGGCAGTCCCATGGTCGGACCACCATGGCCTGAGAGCCCACCTGAATCTGCTGCCCCAACCCTGTTTAGGCAGTGAGTGTATTTTTGCTTGCCCAAAGAGCCAGATGGACCCAATGTGGCTCCAGATGGCTCTACAGGATCCGATGCCCCCTGGCAGCTTGCTGGATGAGCTCATCGAGGACTGGCATAGCCGGCTCCCTGCAGTCATCGACGAGATCGCTCCCCAGCGCCCTCTGTGCCCTCGCTCTAGGCTTGCTCCCTGGTTCACCCAAAACTATGAAGTGAGTACTGAGACGGTTAGAGAGACGGTGGTATCATGCTCATGATGAATCTACAAGAGCATCTTATAGGACGTTTATGAAATCCTATGAGATGGCAGTCAAAGCTGCGAAGCGTGAGTACTACGCAGCTACGATTGCATCCACAAGCTCACACCTAGCCCAATTGTTTAGAACAATTCAGTTTATCACAGCTCTGCCACAGGGCAGACCAAAGACTAGGGAATTGGACATTGGCTGCAAGGCATTTGTGAGCTATTTTGCGGATAAAGTCTTGTCGCTCCATCGCGACCTCCCCACCACAGTTGAAACAGTGAGTGAGCTTGAGGCCCCAAGCACATCTTCAGTCTCGGTTTTGGATCATTTCAGCCCACTCAGCCTGGAGGAAGTTGACAGATTGCTCTTGACTGTACCTCCAACCACATGCAGCCTTGATCCATGCCCTTCCTGGTTCATTAAAGGTTCATTAAAACGAGGGGTTTCAAGGTGCCCTAAGGAAAATTATCAACAAGTCCCTCCTGGAGGGGCTGTTCCCGGGGGCACTCAAGGAAGCGATGGTCCACCCACTCCTAAAAAAATGAATTGGCCAATTACCATCCGGTCTCCAATTTGCCCTATTTGGGCAAATTAATTGAGAGGGCGGTGGCGATACAGTTACAGGGCTTTATGGATGATACTTCCATGTTAGATCCTTTCCAGTCCAGCATTCGCCCAGGACACGGGATGGAGATGGCACTGGTTGCTCTGACTGACGATCTCCGGAGGCATCTGTATTGGGGCAGTTTGGCGGTGCTGTTGCTGTTGGACCTGTTGGCTGCGTTCAACACGGTTAACCATCAGTTGCTGCTTCACCGCCTCACCAACATGGGAATTCAGGGGCTTGCCTTGCAATGGCTTGCTTCCTTTCTCCAAGGTTGGGGACAAAGGGTGGCACTTGGGGAGCAGCAGTCCAGGAGACACCCACCGGAGTGCGGAGTGCCTCAAGGGGCAGTGCTCTCCCAGATGTTATTTGACAACTAGATGCACCCCCTTGCCCAGATAGCCCGGATTTATGGGCTGAGATGTCACCAATATGCTGATGACACCCAGCTCTATCTGATGTTGGGCGGCCAATTGAACTCCAGTCCTGAAGATCTGGACCAGGCATTACAGGCCATGGCTGAGTCGACTGAAACTGAATCCGGTGAAGATGGAGGTCCTGTGTGTAGTCCGGGGCGGTGCGCGGGTAGGGACCCCACTCCAGATTTTTGGTGGGGTGCCATTGGTGCCAGTGCTGGAGGTTAGGAGTTTGGGAGTGTTCCTGGATTCCTCCTTAACAATGGAAGCCCAAGTAGCAGCCACTGCTAAGTCGACCTTTTACCATCTTCGGCTGTTTAGGCAGTTGGCTCCTTTCCTCAACCACAACGACCTGGCCACAGTGATCCATGCAATGGTTGCCTCGAGACTAGACTACTGTAACACTCTCTACATGGGGCTGCCCTTGTTGCAAATTCGGAAGCTGCAGCTAGTGCAGAATGTCGTGGCCAGGCTGTTGATGGGCGTACCTAGATGGGAGCACATCCAGCCTTGCTGAAGGCCCAGCATTGGCTGCCAATAGCATACAGAATTTGCTTCAAGGTGCTCACCTTTAAAGCCCTATATGACCAGGGTCTGACATACCTGAGGGACCGCCCTTCCCCACATGTACCCCAGAGAGCACTGCGGTCGGGGTCACAAAACCGGCTGACCCTTCTGGGCCCCAAGGATGCCAGGCTCACTGTGACAAGGGCCAGGGCCTTTTCAGTGGTGGCTTCTTACTGGTGGAACGAGCTCCCAGAAATGATCAGGGCCCTGTGGGATCTCTTACAGTTCCACAGGGTCTGCAAGATGGAGCTCTTCCACTAGGACTTTGACTAGGAGCTGCCCCCACTATTACCATCAACGAGCCCGGCCCTCAGCTTTAACATCTGGCTCATTCCATCAAGAGACTCAGGATGACACTGAGCCAGAATTCAGCAGTTGTAGACATCCTTAGTACACTACCGCAAGTAATGAACTGTATAACTAATAGCACCTTATGATTTTATGATTTTATCTGTATAGTACTGGTTCATATGTTTTATATGGTTTTATTTGCAATTGGTGCCATCATTGTAAACTGCCCTGATCCCGCTTGCGGGGAGGGTGAGGTATAAATTGAATTAATAAAATAAAAAATAAAATGTTCAGCGCAATTCTACCAAGTGCATTTTGAAGAATGCACCTAAACTTGTAAAATAAAATATAATACAACACTTGGAACATATAGATACACTCACTAGGATGGATGCTTGGTAGGATACCTGTGCTTGTCTCTGAAATCTAACAAACAAACAAACAAGCAAACAAAAGCACTTCAATAAAATGAGATCAGATAAGAGACTTCCGGTGGAGATGTAATGGTGGGTTGACACACAGTAGTTAATTATTGACTAGGAGGGCTCTCCAGTCAGTAAATTTGCCCTAGATTAAAGAGAAATCAAAGAGATAAACTATGTGTTCTTCTTTAGGTTGCTCTTTGGGTGTTTTCTGCTGAGCAGCAGCTTTATGGAAACCTCCCAATTTAGAGTGATCTTAGGTCTTGGAATTTACAATTTTGCTCCTGATTGCCTTTGGAATCCTGATAAGAGCAGAGCCTGGCCTCCTCGGCTCCTCAAGATTTATGGACATAATTATCTACAGCTAAAGAGAGATTTTCTTGAAGACAAAAGAGACAACCCCTCTGTCTCTCATGGAATTATAAAAAACATTGAAAGAACATTTTGAAACAATAACTTTGGCAAAAAAATGTAATTAAGACATTAGGAAAGCTAGAAATGAAATTGGGAAAGCTAAATGAATGGGGGATTCATTATTTTTCCTATCCCTAATTTTTAATCTTTACTTTTTGATAAAAGTGTGCATGCATGAAGGGGTTGTTTTGTGTTGTTGTTTTGGATGCGAAGACAAATCTGCTGGGAGACTGTTCTTATATTTACTTTAGAAGATTACCTGTTTGGGGATAATTATACATAATACTTCTAAGTGAAAACTCTGAGATATTCTGGGACTATTTGACCTTGATTGCCATGATGAAAAAGATACAAACTCCTGATAGCTAAAAGTGAAAGTAACTGATTTTAAAACATTCTGGAGTATCTGTTTCATTTTGTTTAACTTCTGTTGCCATGGTGAAAAGACACACATTCCTGACAGTTAAGACTGAAAGTATTTGATTTGAAAACATTCTACCTCCATTTCTATCCTTTTGCATGTTGCATTTTATTTTATAATGAGTACCAGAAAGAATCCTGACAGGAAAGTTTCATCAGACCAACCTGTCACATCAGACATGATGCAGTAATTATTCAAACAAACGGGATGCAGAATAGAGAGTCAAATAGTGAATCTTGGAAACAAGATAGAACCTTTTTGGGAGAAGAATGAATGAGAGTCTTGGGAAATCTAAACAAGAAATGAAAGACGATGTGAAAAAACCTGAAGGAAAAATAAGGCATATTACAGAAGAAGTTAAGCAAATCAATGATAAAGTGAGTGCTGTAAAAAATATAACAGAAGAGATTGACAAGGAACTCAAGAGGCATGTGGATTTCTTAGCCCTTATGGACTTGAGAGAAAAGGAGTATTGTATGAGACTGAGAGGTATCCAAGAAGAAACTGATGAAGATTTCAGAGGGAGGATTATATTACTTTTGGCCAATTTTCTACAAAGGGAAGAGGGAGATATGGAATTTGCAGAAGATTCTAAAGAGTAAGATACAGCTGAAACCAGAGTATTTTTTGTCAGCTTTAATGGACAATCAGTTGGAAAGACGTTATGGAGTTTCCCTCCTTATATTTTACTATGGCAGTGAAAATGATACATGCATAGAAATGAAAATGTCTGGCAATGCTTACAGTAGAAGAATAGCTAGAGAAAATGTTGGACTTTGTAGCTACGGCTAAATTTATATTGGTTAGGAATAGGATAATTAATTTACTTATTAGATATTTGATTTTGTATGAAAAAGATAAGGATGGCTTGAAGATTTGTGGCTTTTCTGAATAAGAAATTTGCTTAAGGGGAAACAAAAAGAGAGAAAGTCCTTGCTTTTATATATAAGCAAAAAACAAAAACAAATTGTAATCAAATTTGTATTTGTTG
>NW_015170297.1:104138-152892 GCF_001447785.1 Gekko japonicus | reverse complement strand
TTCTTTTCCCTTTCTTGTTCTTTTGTTTGTTTTTCTTCTTCGTGTTGTATGCTGCTGATGTCTGCGTATGGTTTTAATTTTTTGTATGCTTTTCAGTTTTATTCCTTAATAAAATTAAAATTCACAACAAAAATGAGATAAGATAAAAACCATCCCAGTCTACAGTTAAGAAAACTATTAAAACTTGAATAGTATTAAAACAGCATAAAAAGAAGTATTACAACAGTCATAAAAATGTCAGGCAGGATAAAAAGCAGATTCATAAAAATACCAGGTACCTAAAATAGTTTTCAACTTCAACTAAAGGCCTGGGCAAATAGAGGTGGTGCCTAAGTGCCAACAGAGCAGTTATGTTGTATGTATGCATATAATACAAACAAATGTGTGGAAGTAAGTTAAGAACCAAAGCCACTGAGGAAATATTAATGAATATAAAAAGGAATCCAAGTAAGGACCAGTCCCTTTTCCTTAGACTGCAGTGACTTATAAAACTGGGCAATAACTAATAGTAAATGCTAAATATTGTTGCACTGTTCTATCTCTACTCTGTATCAAATAAACCTCTTTTTAAATGAGATAACCTGAGCTAAATTAATTATAGGCATTATGGAACAATTAAGATAAGGGCAAGGACACACTTTGGTCAAAGTAAGCTTTGCAAGTTTGACTTGACTAGCGGCTTTCTGTTGGAGGGAAACATATTTTTAATTCCATAATCTTCCATCATGTACCGAAGCCACGCATTTATTTTGAAGTGGTATTATCAGTTAACACAGTCTCATTGGCTTTCTACTAGCTTTAGTGAAATTTTGAAGTGGCTGTGGAGGTTCCCATTCACAGCGGATGAATTTTGAGGGTGACAAATTTCTTAAGATTTGTGAAATTTCCTAGGTGTTTCCTATATGCCAAACAACAGTCACTCTTCGTCTGCAAGAATATATTCCACCTGGAATCTGTTTCCATTTTCAAAAGCTTGTTCTTCCATGAGAATTCAATGCAAGATCAATGCTACAACTGAAAAAAAGAAGTGTGTCTGGCGGGAGGGTCACACTTGACTGCCCCATGCTTATTTCCCTGCCACTCTGACAAGGCGGCGGGGGGTGTGTGTTTCTGAACCAACTTAAGAACATAAGAAGACCCGTGCTGGTTCAGACTGGCAGTCTAGCATCCTGTCTTCTGCAGTGGCCAAGCCAGTTCCTTTGGAGGTCCAACAACAGGGCATAGAGGCTGAGTCCTTCTCCTGATGTTGCTTCCTGGCTCTGGGATTCAGACATTTAGTGCCTCTGAGTATGGAGGTCCCCTTTAGTAGCCACTGAGGGACCTCTCCTCCATGAAACTGTCTAACCTTCTTTTAAAGCTGTCCATTCCCACATCTGTCACTGCATTCTCCAGCAACAAATCCCACGTTTTAATCAATATTAAATCAAGTAACATTAATATTAATATCAAATTAATCAATAAAGAGAGATTGCCTTTTGTCCAACCTGGAACTACTGCCCATCAGCTTCATTGGATGCCCTCAATTTCTAGTTCTTTGGATGAGTGAGAAAAAGGGCTCTTGTCAACTCTCCACCCTGTAAATAATTTTATAAAACTCTGTCATGTGTCCTCTCAGCTGTCTCTTCTCTAACCTGAAAAGTCCCAGACTTCTCAGCCTCTCCTCATAGGGAAGGTACTCCAACTCCTAAATCATCTTGTTTGCCCTCTTCTGTCCTATTTCCAGCTCTACAATGTATTTTTTGAGATATGGTAACCAGAACTACACAGAGGCCGTACCATAGTTCTGTACGGGGGTATTATAATATTGACCATTTTGTTTTCAGCCCCTTTCATAATAATCTCCAGCATAGAATTGTCTGTCTTCACAGCTGCAACACATTGAGTCAGTACTTCCATTGAGCTATTCACTATGACACCCACAATCTTTTCCCCTCTCAGTCTCAGCAAGTTCAGACCCCATTAGCCTATACCTGAAGTTCATTTATCCATGGGGAACATAATTGCTGTGTGCAGATCAAAATATTATGTATTTGTGAGGTTCCAAGAACACAAAAGCACATATTTGTGGTTCAATGTTTGTTTGTGTGTGGGACCTTAAATACAGGCAGGAAACGAAAGTATGTCTGGTCATTCAGTGAAAAGCACTCAAAAAAAATATGCATCCCTAAAACTCTCAAGTGCATGACATGAATCAGCCAGGAAGTCGGAAAGGCATATATGATACAATATAGAAAATTTATACAACCAAGTCACTGTGAAGCCCTTCCACCTCTGACCCAAATGTGGAGTGGAACAAAAACCACCAGCACCTAATGTTTCTTCTTCCCCAAAATTCCACTTTGTTCTAAATAGAATAGTAATCTCTTTCCTCTTTAGAAACTCCCAATGTAAAAAGAAGAAGTTTAAATACCTTCTCAAGGCAGAAGAAGCTGCAAAGATTTACTTGTGGGGGTATTGGAGGAACAGGAAGCATACTTTATTTTCACTTCCCTCTGAAGGACCAGGGTATCTGACAATATCCACAAACAAAATCTTTTTCAAATGGACTTTTATTTTTTCTGCAACAGTTTCATGATTATTTGATACACACTGCAGATCTGTTCTGCTAGCCTTCGTGCTCTCCTTCAGCATCGAGAATATTCCCCCGTAGCTAGAGGTTAGCAGTAACCCATCCTGTTCCCTACTTATCCTGCTTACTTGTGAATTCATATCAGCACATAATGGATGGAAGAATGGCACTGAGTGGGGCTACAATCTTAGAGGCATAAGAGCAGAGCAGAAAGCTGCACACACAACATCATCCTCTTATAGATTTGACAGTGCAAATGCTACCTAGCTCATAGGAAGAGCCAGCAAGGGCGAGAGGTTCAGGCCTCCTCTACACACAACATCTCTTACAAACCGCTAGAGCTGATCAGTGTAATGTGATGGGGAGAGTGAAGCCCTTCCCACGTCAATCAATCCCCTCTTAGAGAGGTAGAAGCTGAGACTGTTTATTAGTTTTCTCCCTCCTCGGCGAGGGTTGCTGTCTGCGGGTGGAAAATCCCTGGAGATCTGGAGGTAAAACCTGGGGAAGGTGGGGTTTAAGGAGGGGAGGGACGTCAGTGGGGTATAATGCCACATCATCCATACTCCAAAGCAGCCATTTGCTCCAGGGAACTGGTCCCTGTTGTCTGGGGATGGTTTGTAATTCTGGGAGATCCCCAGGCCCCACCTGGAGGTTGGCAACAAAAGTGAGATGCACGGATGAAGTGAATACCAAAAGGGGGGGGGAATCCTCCATATAATTAGACCTCAAACATACTCAAAGACACTAAATATAATGCTTACAAATTATTTGCGTCATCAGCAATAAAGCACACAAAACCATCTCAATACAAACCTTGAAATTCATATAAATAGTGCAAGAAGGGAAAGATCCAAGTTCATGAGTCACAGAACCAAGGATTCAAATGTAAATTGCAAATTCAAAAGTCCATTCAATCCACCAATAGTACTTCAGGTAAGCAGAATCCTCTGTTCCTGGAGACTTAAACTTCTGTTCATATAGCAGTTCTGCAAGTTGAGTTCCAGCCCCGCTCCTCACCACTTCTCTGGCTAACTATTTACACATAGTATGCTAGAATGCTTTTCTTTATTTGGTACCACACTGGTTTGAATCTAGAGTAATGTTGGCAACCTCCAGGTGGGGCTTGGAGATCCCCCGGAATTATGGCCTCCCTCTCCAAACCCAGCCCCTCCCAGTTCTCCAGAAATTTCCCAGTCTGGAGTGGTGGAACATGTGTCCAGGTGAAAGCTGTGATATGGTTCTCCTGAACTGAGGGATGGATCACTGCCACTGGGTCTCCCATTCACCCACCCACAGCCCCAATTTCCTGCACATGAAGAACTGAAGAATGGGAGAGGAAAAGGGCCTCCACAAAGTAATACTCTAAAGATCATAGACAATAGGGATGGTAGCCTAACAGCAGCCTGAAGGGACATCACATTCTCGCCAAACTCCACCCTCCCTAGGCACTGCCCCCCAAATCTCCCAGTGCCGGGAACGCTAACTGTCGCCCAAAGAGAATCCATTAGATCCTAAAGTGCCACCTTGCCACTGTTGGACAAGTAGAATAGTACGTGTTGTTAGAAGAGGAAATAATAATTTCTGCCAGTGCCCTGTCCCACTGAAAGATCCACACTTTGCCCCTCATGCTGATCGCCAAGATCTGTCGACCAGTCTGGCAGTATGGAATTCAGGAGGCCCAAGTCACCTTGAGGA
Organism: Gekko japonicus; assembly: GCF_001447785.1. Taxonomy (NCBI): domain Eukaryota; kingdom Metazoa; phylum Chordata; class Lepidosauria; order Squamata; family Gekkonidae; genus Gekko; species Gekko japonicus. Next base: position 148,628 of record NW_015170297.1, on the reverse strand, counting down.
CTTGTGAAGCTGGAATTGTGCTCCATTCTGCAAATGGAGAAGTAGAAGTAGTAGTAGTAGTAGTAGTAGTAAATCTATTATTCATGGCCATTGGCCTTCACAATTAAAACATAGTGCAAATGCATTTTAGTTTATTTTACTTGGAGTGCACTTCTGCACTGCAACCACTAGGGGCAGAGCAGAGCAAGCTCTGTCTTCCTGGTACTCTTTGCTGCCTTTTTTAGCAGTGACTCCCCCCCCCTTTTTTTAGAAACTACAATGAGACTGAAGCAAATATGAGAAGGAATTAGGCTGGAAAAGAGGGGGAGGAGGAACAAACACAAAGAATTAAAATGTGGGGGAGAGATAAATGAATGCTTACCAGGTTCTTTGATGGGCTTAGCAGCATCTCATATTTGCCTCATCCTTTTTAAGGAGACAACAGCAGGAGGGGAGGGGAGGTGAAGATAGAGCTGGAGCTAGTTGGATTTCAGCATCCAGGGACTAGAATCAGTTTTCTGAAGTTGCAAGTGCGGTAAGACAACACCATCTGGAGACGCGCATCAGCTGACTCCTCTTCCTGAAGGATAAAACTGACTTTCCATATCTCCCCACTTTTCCTTCTTCCATTAAGTATCTTCACATTATTGTGTGTTTGTTTTATTTTGTTTTGTGCAAGTAGAAATATTTTTAAAGGGGTCCCTCCCCCCCCCCAGTTTAGTGCTTTTTTTGAGAGAGACTGCTATCTCACTGTATTCAATTGGGTTTATTCCCCGGTAACTTGTGCCTCGCCTCTGTTTCCCTGATAGTGCATTTCAGTGTCCTGGCTAGGTCCCTTGGTTTGGGAGTCTTCCTGATTCTCCTTCCTCCTGTTTTATTTTATTTTTTCCGTCTTTTGCACCATGTACCATTGTGAGGTGCACTGTGTAAAGTATAAATTAAGTAAAATCTATTCTTTAAACATCCTGTCCTTTTTCCTTTAAAGTTTCTTATCTAATGAAGAATGATTACTCTGTTCAGGGTATCAGGAAGCCAAGTGATTTGTTTTGTTATGATATGTGTTTTACATCTAGGGTTGCCAACTCCAGGTTGGGAAATTCCTGGATAAATTGTGGGTGTTGCCTAGGGAGGGTGGGGCTTGGGGAGGGGGGGGACCATATAGTCAACCCTCCAAAGCAGCCATTTTCTCCAGGAGGACTAATCTCTGTGGTCTGCAGATTGACTGCAATTACAGGAGCTCTCTAGGCTCCACCTAGAGGTTGGCAACCTTATTTCCATCAGGGTCATATGGGCAGGCCCAGATGGGATTTTTGTCCAGGAGTTCATGGTGACTCTTGTTTGCCTTGCTCTTGACCCCTAGGAACAAAACTGGAAGGGGGGGCTGAATGGGTCACAGCGGGATAGGGAAGCTAGGACAGGCCCGTTCTGCCTGCTTCCCTCTACTGGAGGTACTTAGCCCAATCTAGCCCAATGTCTTAAATTGTCTTTGCAGAACAGGACTGTAATCCCTTTAAGTAAATTGGGACTCCCTAACCTCAGTTCTTATTAGGATCACCAGCCCCCTGCTAAGGCAGGGGATCCCCGGCTGCCCATGGGTGCTTCCCTGCCACCTCTCAGCTGGCCAGCAAAGAACACATGGCAAGAAACTGGAGCAGGGGGTCAGCAGTGTCCTGATGTGGTGAAGTCCACTCCTGGTGTGCCCCGAGACAATGCCAGTTTGTCTCTGAGGAATGCTTTGGCATTTGAGGGAAACTCTCTGGCCAGGAGGCATGGGCTGGGATGTCACCAGTATGCAGATGACACCCAGCTCTACCTGCTGTTGGGTGGCCAGTCCGACTCCAAACCAAAAGATCTGGACCAGGCGTTACAAGCCGTGGCTGGTTGGCTTAGGCTGAGTCAACTGAAATTGAATCCAATGAAGACGGAGGTCCTGTGCCTGAGCTGGGGCGGTCTGAGGGTACGGATCCCACTCCCAGCCTTCGATGAGGTTAGGAGTCTGGGAGTGCTCCTGGATGCCTCCTTAACTATGGAGGCCCAGGTAGCAGCCACTGCCAAATCAGCCTTCTACCATCTTTGGCTGATGAGGCAGTTGGTTCTCTTCCTTGAACACGACATGGCAACAATGATCCAAAGGATGGTCACCTTGAGATGAGACTACTGTAATGCTCTCTACATGGGGCTGCCCTTGTCACAAATTCGGAAGCTGCAGCTGGTGCAAAATGCCGCAGCCAGGCTTCTGATGGAATTCTCTATATGGGAGCACATTCAGCCTGTGCTAAGACACAAGGTGCTGGTTCTTACCTTTAAAGCCCTTTATGGTCAGGGGCCTACATACCTGAGGGTCCACCTTTCCCCTAAGAGCAGTGTGATCAAGGGCTCAAAACCGACTGGCCTTCCCAGGCCTTAAGGAGGCCAGGCTGTCTACAACCAGAGCCAGGGCTTTCTTGGTGGCAGCTCCACGCTGGTGGAATGAGGTCCCAGAAGAGACCAGGGCCCTGTGTGACCTCTTACAGTTCTGTACGGCCTGTAAAATGAAATTCTTCCACCAGGCCTTTGGGAGCCACCACCATCATCAATAGCTCACAACTAACAGCTGAATGATAGAGAGAGCCCTGCCCCCCCCCCCCCGGAATCTCCATCAACAGCCTAAGCCAGCAGCCTAAAAGAGAAATAAAAGTAAAATCTAGTAGCTGACTGTGAGGAGAGAGCATCGACCACTGGTTGCCCTCATTAAACTAATAACAACTACTAGCACTTCACTAGGTCAGTTGGATGAGATGGTTTTAGAATTGTTTTAATTGTAAATTATGTTTTATTGTATTTTATCTGTTTATTCCTATGTAAGCCACCTTGAACCGGTCTTGGCTGGGAGGGTGGGGTAGAAATTCAACAAACAAACAAACCATAGAGTTTTGCCCAGGGGTCATTTCCTGCAGGAGCGCACAGGAGCGGAGCTCCAGCAGTAAGGAGCCCAGGGGGGCGGCACATGCAACAAGCCCTGCCCCCTTCTCCCAGCAGCCCTCAGTCGGACCACGAGGAGCAAGAAGCAGCCAGGTAAGTTACAGAGCCCTTCAGGTACAAGCTCTCCTTCCTCTGTGAGGACAGATCTGCACATTACCCCCACCCCAATAGCTAGCAATCCAAAACAGTTCAGTGGAGCCTGAGCGGTGGGTGTTGCCTTCTGACACATTTCCGGTGATGTCAGGGGGTGTGGCATATGCAAATAAGTTATGCTAATATGTTCTACTAATGAGCTCCTGCACCACTTTTTCTACGAAATGACCCCTGGTTTTGCCCATTTTTTTTTAATTTCCCAAACTTTGTATCCTGCCTTTCTGCCCTTACAAAGGCCACCGAGGCGGCTAACGATTGTGTGCATGATAAAATCACATGCATGACAAAAAAAATATCACATTATAAAACCACTGAATGCAACCCAACGCCCAAATACACGTAAGTAAAACAATGGGGGGGGGGGGACCAGAGTTAAAATACATACAAAAAAACATTAAAAAAAAAACATTGGTTAGGAAGGGGGAATCAATGCCAGCTAAAACACAGACGCCTTCACCCGCTGGCGGAAAACAGCAACAGAAGGAAATCTGAATCTCTCCCTCAGTGACATGTTGATGTCACTTCCAGGTGTCCGGGGAGAGGTGCCACGGTGTCGCTGGAGATATCATGAGGTCCCAGGCAACCCCCACCCCCCCCGTAAGGTAAGTCTCCTGCCCCTAGCCAGGTGGGACCTGCCCACCCTGGTTCTTGTCCTCTCTTTCCCAGAAAGTGCATTCATTTGCTTCAAATTCTGTACGGTTTCTCTGCCTGCTTTTAAGGGGTGGGGGTGGGGACAGGAGCTAAAAATAAGCCAATCCTTCCCTGACCTCCCAGCAAAACCCCCACTCTCAATTAATAGTGAAAATCTGACTAAAAGCAATAATTGTGCCCACAGATTGTCAGGCCGCTGTCTCATCATGAGTGATGAGAAGCGTTTTGCTAAACCAGTGGAAGTTATGATTACCCACGATGCCGAGGCACACAACAAGGCATGTTTAGAAGCAAGAGATCACCAGAGCATGTTCAATGAATTATTGCAAATATATCTACAGGCACAGCTCACCCTCCATGTATTATTGAGAATATCTAAAGGCATAAATCATGCTGCGGCTTTTTGAAGGGCACAGGAACATGGTCTGTGATCCCTAAAGATATTTATTCGTAGATAACCTTTTTCCTCCCCCCCCCCCTTGGTTCTTCCTCTTCCTTGCAAATTTCCTCTTTATATTCCTTTGTCTTTCCAGCTAAACACATCTGTTGCCAGAGAAGGGGGGGGGACACACACACCAAAGCTGAACGATGACAAGTAGATTGGAAACGTGAAAGCTGTTGAAACTTGGGACTGAGGGGGTAGATGTGTGTCTAAGCTGTACCATGTCAGAGCTCACAGGACTCAGTGTTCTTTCATAAACCCCCACCCACCCACCCACCCACCCCCGTGCCTGCTTGAAGAAAACAATCACAACAGGGAAGACCCTGGGCTAGAACTAGGATTGCCAGGTGCCTGCTTATGGCAGCCAAATTCCTGACCGTTTTGGCCAAAGTCTGTTGATGCTCAGATGGAAACAGGCCAGGCAAAAGGCGGGATCAGCCGTCTGAAGTCCCAGTGAGATGATGTCACTTCCGGTACAACCCAGCCGTGACAGCAATGTGCCAGGGCAATGTTCTAGCACTCATCCCAAAACTCTTTGATTTCTCTCCACTGCTATGATGGAGACAGGTCACATTCTGCCCCGATACCAGAGAGCCAGTTTGGTGTCGTGGTTAAGGGTGCGGACTCTAATCTGGGAGAACCGGGTTTGATTCCTGTTATGTAGTGGGTTGCCGCATGGATAAACGAGCGACGACGACATGGTGCATGGCACGCTTTATTTGGTACACAACAAGAACAAGGAACAAACGGCCGGCAGGCCAACTATATACATACCTGGGGACACACCCCTGGTCACCATTGGTTCCCCAGTGGAGGGACTAGGAGGCTAGTCCCTATTGTTCTTCCAGAGCCAAGCTCTGGCTGTTCGCTGGCCCCCGGTGGTGGTCAGCATACACAACAATTCCCCCCCCCTCCACTTGCACCTGCTGATATGACCTTGGGTCAGTCACACGCTCTGGCACAGCTGTCCTTGAAAAAGAGCAGTTTGTGTCAAGAGTTCTCTCAGCCCCGCCCACCTCACAGGGTGTCTGTTGTGGGGAGGGGAAGGGACAGGAGTTTGTAAGCCGCTCTGAGACTCCAAGTGAAGGGCGGGGTATAAATCCAATCTCTTCTCTCTTCTTCTTCTTCATACCTGAACATCTTTGGAGGCCCAGTTTTAGGTGCCCCTGCCTTCTGAGGTTAGGCAGGTGACAACCTAGGAGAGTCCTTCTTGGGCATGGGACCACCGCTCTGGAACTCTCTCCCCAGGGAGGTTTGCCGGCCTCCTGTTTTTGTCTCCTGCCAATGAGCGAAGGCTTTTCTGGTGTTTCATTTGGCATTCCCTCAGCGATCCCTCCTTCCTAACCACTCTTTTAACTAAAGTTTTTATGTTTTGTATGTATTTTAACTCTGTTTCTTAAATTAATTATATGTTGGGGGTTATTTATTATATATCCCATATCTTTTATGTATTTATTTATTTTAACTTGCCCTTTTTATCTGTATTTATTGTGACTGGTCCTATGACCGTAATAAACTTTTGACTATTGACTTTGACATATATGTTTTAAATTGTTGCCTCAGAGGCCCTTTTAAGGGCAGAAAGGCAGGATACAAATTTTGTAATAATAATTAAAAAATAACATCGGCCCACCTGGACTAGAGCATCATTCCATGCTTAGATTTCTCAGGAAGTATGAAGTGGGGCTTTTTGGAACAGAAAACATACTACCTGTTATGTCTTAAGTTAATAAAGCATTGTTTAGCTTAAGCATAAGTTCTAGTAAAACAAGCGGTGTTTGAGTTAAAGAACTGGCCAATCAGAGAAGCCTATGTTTTTTGAACTTCCGGTCTGTGGCTCGGCGATGGCGGAGACTCTCCCCTGATGCTGGGGAGGCATTCCGCGCTCTAGGGGTGTTGGGAGGGGTGCCACCTCAAGTGACACCCCCAGGTGAGTCTCAGTGAGAGGCTCCGAGCCGGGGGCGCGTTAGGGGGCGACCTCTTCGATGGCGCAATGCCGGAGAATTGAGGCGCTCCTTTTTGCCCCAATCGCCCCCCCCATGAGGCTCGGTTTTTACCGAGCATAGCTGATGCCAGCCGGGACAAGCAAGAAGGTCAGCGAATGAATCGAAGTTAACAGAGATCTGTGTCCAGATCGCCAATGAATTGGAGGAAGAACCAAGCGATTAAGCATTAAAAGTGAGTTACCCCCCCCCTTACCTAAGCGGCGTCGGGAGAAATCCCAGACGTAAACAAACTGGACTGCCTCTCAGAAAGAAGGGGGGGAGGTAAAAAGCTAAAGCACTCAAGTGTGTCAGAGACTTAACCGTACAAGCGAAAAAGTTTGCACTTGATAAAAGGAAAGCGAAAAAGGTTCTCTTTAGTGTAAACAAAGCGAGAAAATGCCTGGGGCTCGAGGAAGAGGATCGAAAGTTACCCGGGGTGGTCAGAGTCCTCGAGTTGATGAAGGAGATGTATTCTCCACATTGTCTGAGTTGCTCCGCCCCATAAATGAACGGCTCGATGGTCTTAACCAATTAATGGCTGCTTCAAACCTTAGTATGGCGAAACAGCAACAGCAGATTGCTGAGCTGCTGAAAAAATCGTCCCAAACTGAGGAAAAACTTAAAGAAACAGCACACGATGCGAAAAAAACCAAAAAGAAGGTTGGTTTATTAGAACAAAGACAAGATCTTCACGATAGACGGCTGTTGAATCTGCAGATGGAGAAATCAAACAAAATTCTCAGGTTCCAAGGGGTTGCTGAGTCAGCCGGAGAAAACTTGAAAGAACTGGCATCCAATCTAATCGCTTCAGCGCTCGGCAGTTCAGCGACAGAAGCAGCGGCGGAGATAGAGGCGGTTTACCGCGCCTACTCCAATCAAATAAACCAAATTTCTTACACCTGGCTCTACCCCGAAGGGGTGCTGTTTAAATATAAAGATAAAAGAGAAAAGATTGATTCGGTTTTTAAAGCAGAAAAATGGTTGAAGCAATTCTTTGGAATGAAAGAAGACGGGCAACCAGAAGAGGGCGCAGCAGCGAGTTTAGAAGAAGAGGACGAAGATCCAACAGGAGCAGAAGGAGCCGTGGCCAGAGAAACATATGATCTACGACTAAGAGTTCACAAGTAGCTCTCAAAGTCTCAAAGATTATGACTGAAGAAGATATGAGACTTTGTACACACTGAGAAGCTAGCAGTCTATTACTAAAATTGGACTTACTAACTCCTAAATTCATTGTTTTAAACGAAAAGCTATGTGTTTTTTATGACTAACTGAATACTAACTGTATTTGACCTTCCTTTCTTGGGTTTTTAGTTATAGTGTGGGTTTTCAGTTACTGTCCTGTCTCCTGGGGTTTTTTATTTTTTTCCCCTTCCCAGTTTTTCTTTCTTCCCTCTTTCTTATGTAGTTGTGTAGTTGTAACAAAAAAACCAATAAAACTACCCTGGTTTCAGGGGATTAAAAACAAGAGAAGCCTATGTTTTCGGCGGGAACCCCTCTCATAGGTTCCAAGCCCTGTATTTCTATTGGTTGTTATCTGTTTGTTGGGTGTGGTTTACCCCTGTTCAAATCATATATAAGTCAGCCTGGTTCTAAGCTGTTTTGTCGTGTTGTTATGAGCTGAATGAACATGAATCACTTGTTTAAGAGCTGCCTCGATCTCTGTTCGTAATACTACACTATGGAGCAAAGTTGCCCTGACACCTTCCTCCACCCTGCGAAGTGATGCAGCAACTTCTGACGCACGGCTGGTTTCTCCCCAGGGCCATTCCCAGGTTTTGAGGGGCCCTGGACAGACAGTCCCCAAGGCCCCCTCCCCTCCTCTGCCCACCACCAAGCCCGTATGCCCTTCCAACCACCTGCACGCCTCCCACCAGCCTGTGTCTCCCTCCCCTTACTGCTCACAAGCCCTCCCACCATTCATGCTCACTGCCGCAGCACAGGTGGTCGCTGCAGCACCAGCAAATGAGTGGGCAAGGGGGCAGGGCTGCCAACTGTGGGTGGGGGAATTGTTGGAGTGACTGACACAGCATGCCTAGACATTGGGGGGGGGGGGTGCTACATCACTATATACAGGTTCTATATACAGAGCCCCAGTAATGATAGGTTCTCTTCAGGATTCTAGCGCTCCCATTGGTTCTCTCTAGGATCTGCGGGGGCTATTGTTCTAGACCCAAAGGTCCATGAGTCCTGTAGACTGCATGGCCTGGCGCACGCAGTCATGGCCATCTTAATACATAACATGAACTGATCTCTGTCACCCTGCCAGGAACCCTGGGCCCCGGTGGGTATACTGGCACCAGCCCTGTTTTTTCTTTCCTCTTCATCCTCACTACCTGTCCCTTCCGATGCTCCCTCTAAGCTGTGGAGTTGTGAGCAAATATTCTACTTTGTGAGCTACTGGCAAAAAAGTTGTGAGCGAGCGATTGGGCTACTGCAAGAAGAAGAAGAAGAAGAAGAAGAAGAAGAAGAAGAAGAAGAAGAAGAAGAAGAAGAAGAAGAAGAAGAAGAAGAAGAGATTGGCTTTATACCCCGCCCTTCACTACCCAAAGGTGTCTCAGAGCGGCTTACAGACTCCTTTCCCTCCCCCTCCCCACAACAGACACCCTGTGAGGTAGAAGAAGAAGAAGAAGAAGAAGAAGAGGAAGAAGAAGAAGAAGAAGAAGAAGAAGAGATTGGATTTATGCCCCATGGCTCTTCACTACCCAAAGGTGTCTCATAGTGGCTTACAGACTCCTTTCCCTCCCCCTCCCCACCACCGATCTTCTTCTTCCCCCCCTCCTCCCAGGGTTAAATGAGTGTGGTCCTTTGTCCCAGGCATACTTCTGTAACCCTGGAAACTCTTTCTCCTTTGCTTTGTGATAAAGGTCTTAAGATCGCTCTGGTAATAGCAAAATTCGTTTCAGCCCTCTTAACCCTTGTGTGCGAAAAAAGAGGAGTGAGAATCTTCTGCTGCTCAAGATTCGTTAATCAGTGAGTCTTCCAAGGGAATAAAAGAAAATGGAAAGGACTTTTCTTCCTGGAACTAATCTTGCAAACCAGCTCGTGAGCGGATGTAGTTTACATGTTGATTTTCTGTTCGAATGTCCCCTTTTTGAGAGCAAGTTAGAAGTGTGGACTCTATTTTGGGGGGACCAGGTTTGATTCCCCACTCATCCACATGCGGCTGCTGGTGTGACCTTGGGTCGGTCACAAGTTCAGAGGAGTGGGGAATCAAACCCGGTTCTCCCAGGTTAGAGTCCACGTAATTAACCACTACACCAAATTAGTTGGTTCTGGAGCCATCCCTTCCTGAGCTAAGACAAAAATGTGTGAGCTGGAGGCTAAAAAAATGTGAGCTAGCTCACACTAACTTAGAGGGAACACTGGCCCCTTCTCCTTTAAAAGATCAACCATGAATGGGGAGAGCTTCCTGCATGATATTCATAGGGGATCTGCAATGAATAGGGCTGCCAAGTCCCCCCGGGGGGGCGGATTTCCCCCCGCTTTGGAGGCCCGATTTCCGCTGCTGTGGAATCGGGCCTCGGGGGAAACCCCACCCCAGCGTGCACGTCATCCGGAGGTGACGTGATGACGCCGGGCATGCTGGGGGCGGGGCCACAGCCATCTGAGGGGAAAACTCGATGTTTCCCCCTCAGATGGCTGTGGCCCCACCCCCAGTGTGCCCGGCGTCATCACGTCACCTCTGGGAGACGTGCATGCGGTGTGTGCGCGCTATGCGCGCGCACTCAACAGACGCCGTCCGGGAGCCCCCCGCCGTGGGGCGAAAACGACTTGGCAACCCTAGCAATGAATCCAGGGATACATCCACACAAGGCCCATATCGCTTGTCAGTCAGGCTCCCTGTTGCAATACTGGTTAGACTTTAAAAAACAAAACAAAACAAAACCAACAACCTTTTTTAAAAAAAAGGATTCACAGGCGCAGCATTCTGCCTATCCTTCGAGTGGACAGCTGTATTCTAAACCCTTCCCTTTGTTCGAAATCACATCCTTTGCAGCCCTAGCTCAATGTAACAGTTTGTCTGTTTAAGAAAACAATTAGTTTAATGGAAAAGTAAGGACAGATGGGAATGAGGGCTGGTAGGAAATGAGATGAATTCATTTTCTTATCCTTGTGGGAATCTGTGCCATGGAGAGATTGGCAGCTGCTTCCTTCGGGAGACTTGAATAAGAATGGAATGGAGTTGGGGTTTCTCTCTCTCTTTCTCTGTTTGTTTGTGTGTGTGTGTGTGTGGGTGTGTGAGAGAGAGAGAGAGAGAGAGAGAGAGAACCTCAGGGGTCCCAAACTTTCTCTCCTTGTGGCCACCTTTGGGATTGACACAGGGTCCTGCACACAACCACAAAATCGCCCCCACAGGAGGCAGACACACACACATGCACAGAGAGGAATCCCAAACACAGTGGACAAGAGGAGTGATTTTTTTAAAAGTGCACTGGGAATAATGAGTGGGAGAGGCAAGAAAACCAACCCTGTGGGGGCAGCTACCTCCAAAACAGTTGTTTTAATCTGCCCAGCCAATCTGTTCTCTGATGGCCAATCAGAAGCCCTGCTGGGCAGCAGCCCCACCTGGCCCCACCCACTTCCTAAGGACACTGGGTGGGCACCAGGAGGGTACTGGCAGGCACCATGGTACCCCATGGGCACCACACTGGGGACTACATTATTCCTTGTGTTCATTTCGCATTACAGCTTAGTGGTTGTGACTCACTGTGGAGCCGGCGCACACTGAAGTTCTCCTGTGAAAATGGGAAGCTGGGAATGAATCGTAACCACTCAAGAACACAGCACAGCTCTGCCCTGACTCCCACTCACCTCAATGGGGCTTATGCAAAAGATGTTCACAGGATTATGCTCCGTGACTATATCCAGCGATATTATTCCGGCTGCATTATCCAGGCAACAGTTTAATCCTGTTTCTCACTTGAGAGTAAAACCGTCAGTCTTCGGTTTGAAAATATGTTAATTTCACATATTCAGAAGAATTTTTTTTTTAAAGTGAACTCTGAACATTGAAAACTCAGTTTGAATACTGATATTTCAGAGTCTGGAAGCAAAGAGCAGTGGTTCTATGCAGTGCCGCCCAGTGCAGTCCTGTGAGGAGTTACTCCGTAAACGGGATTTGACTGGAGTAACCCTGCACAGGGTTGCTGTTAAATCCTGTGCTTAACAAATAGTCGGAGAGTGATTTCAGCAAGAACACAACTTTATTCTTCAACTCGAACACAACTCCAACACGGTACAACATCTGATAGCCAGAACAGCTTTTCCATTGCAGCTGCTCTGCTTTTAAACAATTCCCGGCTAATATAGCCACGCCTACTGTCCATGTATCAACCAACACGATTGAGCGTATAACAACCAATCACCTTTGTTCCCGCTTACAGTTTGTTTGACGTGATTGGACACATTTGTCTTGGGCTTGAATCCCTGCCCAAGACAAAGCTTAACATAGCTTCCCAATGAGGTGTTTCACAATACAGACATGCATTCAAGGCAGCTTTGAATACATTACAGTTGCACTGAAGACAACTTCACTTTTGCCTTCAATGTTCAAACAATATACAATTTTGGCTTTGTGCAAGACAGCGTCCCACCTCTTTCCATTAGTTCTGTAAGTCTTACACTGAAAATAGACAACTCAGCTGCACGGCGTTCTTACCTGAGTTTAAGACAGGGTTCCCCAACATTTCGCCCACAGATATCATTCCTGTTGCCCACCATTTTCAAAAAGTGGATGGGGCCAGGGGAGGCTTTTGCTTAGTGGGGCTTCTGATTGGCTGTGTAGATTTTTAAGCCGTTGCCTTGGCAGCACCTGCCATTGTGGTACAAGGATTTTCACTGTATGACTGAAGGTATGCTGTCTATATGCAAGAAAACAATTTCAAACAATATGTTCGTTTTAAAAGGTATCCTGTCAAATAGAGTTTCTGCCTGAAATGTTGAAGAGTTACTGGTACAATTATACACAACCTCCCTTAGATGTTGTCGCGGCCTCCACCACTAGTGGCAGCCATTTTGTGGTTGCACCCACCACCCTGATGGGGACCCCTGGTCTAAGGGGATAAGGTGGGATATGAATATTGCAAATAAATGAATGAATCAATAATATTTAAAGAGGACTCAGCCAAGTTCTTTAGCCTTGGCGTAAGCCCAGCTTTTGCCCAGTTTAGCAGTCTGGATAGTCTGGTTTAGACTGGCACCAGACTTCCCTGTTTTCTGCAGTTCAGATGCTCTGCCCTCCTTTTTCTTTAAAGTATCACAAGAAAAGTCATTCATTTATTTGTTCATTCTTGGGATTTTTTAAAGAATACTTTTTAAATGGTCGTGGGTGTGTGACATCCTAGTTACGAACCAATCAATGCCATTCACAGCTGATTCAGCAGCAAGATGTTGAACACCCCCTTCATAATTCTCTCCAGTTGGAAAGTCTAAAAAAAAAAAAACAAAAAAAAACAAACCAACCTGTTTTCTCCACACTCAGGTTGAAAATGGTGGTTATCCAGAATTGGTAGCCATACTGCCATTACAACTGATGCCTGGTTTTGTGTTAGTTGTGTGAAAATGTTGCCTAATAATGACATATAAATGATGAAAGGGTATGCAAAAACAAGGTATAATTTAAAAAGTAAAATGTCCTTAAAAAAGAGGAAGATTTTCCTTTCTGAGTATGAAAAATACAAATCCTTACATGCCTGTGAGGATATAAGCTTCCCAGGGCTGCCAACTTCCAGGTTTTAGGGGAGGGAGCTGCATCAGTGATATTTATTCTGTTCATTTGCTGCTATCAATTTGCAATGAATGTTACCTGCACTACTCCTGCTTTGAAAAAAAATCTCTTGAAACACAGCATTAAAATGGCATCTGTGTCGTAGGACACTTTTCAACAGGATTTGAAGCTTCTTTGATTTGGATACACTGATGTGGTGTGAAATGCATCTTCCACTTCTTAAGAAGACTCTTCCCTTTTTGTTAAACTCTTCACAAGTAGGACTTATGATCTTTTTGGGTGAATTTTCTGAACTGACAGGAGATTGTATTCTTCTATGGAACTCATTGAATATTTCCATATGTATTGCACTGTTCATTTAAAAATTATATAAAAACTAGGAGATGCATTTGTAAGTAATTATCATTAGTTTGTCTGTCACGGTTTAATCTTATTTAGTATACCCTGTTTCCCCGAAAATAAGACCTACCCAAAAAATAAGCCCTAGCAGGATTTCTTTGCATTTGTGGTATAAGCCCTAGCGTGTCTTCTTGAGAAAAAATAAATATAAGGCAGTGTCTTATTTTCGGGGAAACACGGTCGATGTTTCCGTGATTCTCTCTTTGTTGGGTTGTAATGTCCAGGTGGGGCCTGAAGATCTCCCAGAATTCCAGCTGATCTCCAGATGACAGGGATCAGTTCCCTGTAGGGGAAAACAAATGGCTGCTTTGGAGGGCAGAGTGTACGACGTTATCCCCCCTGAGGTCCCAGTGGTCTGATTCAGTATAAGAACATAAGAACCTAAGAGACGCCAATGTTGGATCAGGCCAAAGGCCCATCCAGTCCAACACTCTGTGTCACACAGTGGCCAGAAATCCCAGTGCCATCAGGAGGTCCAGCAGTGGGGCCAGGACATTAGAAGCCCTCCCACTGTTGACCCCCCCCCAAGCACCAAGAAGACAGAGCATCACTTGCCCCAGAGCCCCTAGCTATACCTTGTGGCTAATAGCCACTGATGGACCTCTGCTCCATATGCTTATCTAATTCCCTTTTGAAGCCGTCCATGCTTGTACCACCCACCACTTCCTGTGGCAGTGAATTCCATGTGTTAATCACTCTTTGGGTGAAGAAGTACTTCCTTTTATCCGTTCTAACCCGACCGCTCTGCAGTTTCATGGAGTGCCCACGAGTTCTTGTATTGTGAGAAAGGGAGAAAAGTACCTCTTTCTTTACCTGCTCTTTCCCATGCATAATCTTATAAACCTCGATCATGTCACCCCTCAGTCGTCTTTTCTCCAAGCTAAAGAGCCCTAAGCGCTTTAACCTTTCCTCATAGGGAAAGTGTTCCAACCCTTTTATCATTCGAGTTGCCCTTTTCTGCACTTTTTCCAAAGCTATAATATCCTTTTTAAGGTGTGGTGCCCAGAACCAGCTTGATGAACCAGAAATCGTGGCAACCATGTAAATAAACTCCAGGTAGAGGCACCATCTCATGCAATCATGCCATTACAATTAAATTTCAAGTTCTCTGGTAGCCCCATGTGCTCCCACAGGATATTGCAGTTCGTTGATGCTGCTTTGCTACATGAATTATACATCAGAATAGTAAAGATCTGAAGCCTATAGATGTGTTTACAAATGGATTCATTCTACATCATCTACCCAAATTCTTTTAGCACAAAAGGACAGAGTATGAAACACAGTGCCTAGAATGCCAGCAATGATATACTAGAAAATCACCTGTTCTCACTATTTCTCCAGATACAAAGACTGTATAAGTCTATCATTGTATTAGTCTCACATTCACCTGGCTTTAATGCAGGCAAGTTTAGGTAGAAACAAAGAGGAGAGTAATTCAGTGTTAGAAGACATGCAGAATATAAATACATTTCCAGCTTCAGTCCCTGGCATCTTAAATTAAAATGTTCCAGGGATCATGCTGGGCAAGGACCTGTGACCAAGACCTTGGATAGCTTCTGTCACCAGGTGTGTGCAGAATTGGATTAGGTAGACCAATGGTTTGACTCAAAACAAAACAATTGTTGCTAGTGTGTGTGGAGAAATGCTGTTTTAAAAGAAGCGCCAGAGGAAGGGGAGAGGTAGTCCTTCAGCAAGTAGCTATGCCCCAGTGGTGCACAAATGCAGTGAGTAAGTTACCATAAGGTGCACAGTGGCAGGAAGTAAGTTACTACTGTCCACGTGGTAACCAGATGCTGGGTAATGGGAAATGCAGGAATAAGCTGAGGCTTTAGAACAGTGATACAGAGAAGGGAAGCTGGAAGCCCTGGTCCTCCCAGCAAGGAATTCCTTCAAAATCAGGGTGGTGGCAGTGGTTGAACTAGGAGTGGGAGAGAAAAGCCCCTCTGGGTGCTGGGAAAGCCCGGTGGAAGAAACATTCCAGGCAGAGACTTGGGACAGCCACTGGTGCCCAGACACCTCAGAAGGCAGGACAGAACAGGTCCTGCAGGTCAGTGGGGCTGTTTTGCCACAGCGTAAAAGAAGATTGATATGGAATATCTGATTAAAAGGTGGAGATGACACACTGGCAGAAGGAGAAAATTTCTCTGCATGGCTTTACTGATTCAGTTCGCTGGGGACACCGGAATGATTTTCAGCTGAACCACTTGATGTTTCCCCTTGTTGTGTGTACATTGCTAATGCTCCTTCCAATTTGAACTTACATTATCATACAAGCTATTAATTCCACTGAGCTTCCCATTAAAGCAAATAATTAATGTGAACATTAAAGTGCTGATATAGTGTCTTATACTTTTGGAAGTAATTTATGACAGTAAAAAGCACTAATATAATTGTACATAATGAAATATGCACAGAACAAGACATGTTTATATATTAGATCTGTGGAATGGATGATGCTTAGGAAGCCTGGAGTGTGAAATGCCAATCCACTGACACAACAATTTCAAATATTAATTAAGCAATCATATGGAGCAGTCATTTAGCCATATTTTAGTATTATTTGTTACCTTTTAAAGAACTGCCTACATAAACAAACAAAAGAACAACAACAACACAAAAAGGTTCACCATTGCATGTATACCACACAGAGATGCCCAGAATGTGGTTTTGTATATCTTGATATTAGAAATGCTTCCAAAATTCTTCACAAGACAAATGAAAACTTATACTATGAATGGGCTCAAGTCAAAAGGGACACTACCTACATCTGTGGTGGCCATGTCTTCAAATTCAATGGCTTTGGACTAGCATTCTGCTCTATGTTTTTGTTGTTGTTTTTTAAGTACACAGCACTTACTCCCCACGGATCCACTTGCTCTCGTCATTGACAAGGTTCATTAAAGAGGACATACCTGACCAACAAAGATAGCTTATTCTGTCAGCTGTGGATACTTGAAAATAGCTGCACAGTGCAAAAATAAGATGATGGTTATGGAGAGGAACTCAACACATCTTCAGGACAAGCTGGGCCTTCCATTTGAAATATAGTTTGAATGATGATGATGGCTACCTTTCATTGTGTTCTTGGAAGTGGAAGTTATCTTCTTCTTAAGTGTAAGGAAGATCAGGATAATCCCTATAATATTCCCACAATATATGGATGTGAAAGTTGGACAATGGAGAAAGATGACAGGAAGAAAGTTGATTCATTTGAAATGTGGTGTCGGAGGACAGTTTCACAGCTACTGTGGACCACCAAAAAAGACAAACAAGTGGGTTCTAGGTCAAATCAAGCCTAAATTCTCCCTAGAATCTCAAATGACTAATTTGGGGCTATCATACTTTGGCCACATCACAAGATGAAAAGAGTCACTGGAAAAGCCAGTCATGCTAGGAAAAGTTGAAGGCAGCAGGAAAAGAGGAAGACCCAGCAGGAGATGGACTGATTCAATCAAAGAAGCCACAAAGGCCCCCAGTCTGCAAGACCTGAGCAAGGCTGTTAATGACAGGACATTTTAAAGACATTAATTCATAGGGTCGCCATAAGTCGGAAACAACTTAATGGCATATAACACACATAAACTTATTTTTTTAATCTGTCTTCTCTGTTCAATGGAAATACCTTATTCACAAAGAAAACCAATACAAACAGCTTCAAAAATGCTCTTATAAGGTCAAGAAGCAAACTACAATCATTATTTGATGACCATTAACACATATGTCTGTACCTATAGGGTTCTTCTGGGAGTGAAAAGCAGCATATATATGCCTTTTTACTGATTCCTTGTCGGCTCTAGTCCATTTGAAAAGAAGCCCTATCCTACTGTGCTATCAGGCTGATTATGGCAGTTGTCTTGAGAGATGGGGATCTGACCGTCATTCTTGATATTCTTCGTTCTCTGCAATAACCAGGGGTCATTTCCTGCGGGAGCGCACAGGAGCAGAGCTCCGGCAGTAAGGAGCCCAGGGGGCGAGCACATGCAACAAGCCCCACCCCCTGCTCCCAGCAGCCCTCAGTCAGGCCATGAGGAGCAAGAAGCAGCCAGATAAGTTGCAGAGCCCCCCCCTCAGACCGCCTTCAGGTACAAGCTCTCCCTCCTCTGTGAGGGCATATCTGCGCATTCCCCTCCCTCCCAGTAGCTAGCAATCCAAAACAGTCCAGTGGAGCCTGAGCGGTGGGTGTTGCCTTCTGACACACTTCCGGTGATGCCAGGGGGTGTGGCACATGCAAATAAGTTATGCTAATGAGTTATGTTACTGAGCTCCTTCACTTATTTTCCACAAAATGACCCCTGGCAATAACAGCAGCGCATCTCCAGACATGCAAATCCTTTCCACACACCAGATATACCACACACAGCGATATGGAAAATGATTGGGCCTTCTGAGGTCTGCTGGGCTTCTCTTGCAGCATTGTGTGACTCAGAAGTCTGGGAGCCGTTGTCTGCTCTCACGCTCCTGCCTCAGCCCTCGCTTTGCTTAATGATCACCAGAGCCAAGACCTAATAATATTAGTGATAAACATTGTAATTCTATTAAACAGTGTGAAGTAAATGTAATTACATTTTATTTTGCATTCATTCATTCCTTACCGAAGCTAACCACAGGAAATTTCATCTAGTTATTATGATCCCTCTTTTGATGAAGCAATGAAACCGTCTTGGCAAAAGCAATAAGAGGTAGGAGGAATGTGCACCCCTCGCCTGCCCTTTCCCTGCCCTGGCTGATCAAAAAGCCTCATTAGGCTTCGGAGCTGTCACGCAGGACACCGCCAAGCCAAAATTCATTTTTGACAAGAGATGATGAGAGAGAAAAGAAACAAAGCCTGGCTCTTCCTTTTCAAAGAGAGTTTAAAAGCAGTCTATCAGAGTGATCAGTCGTATTCATGAGGGGTAGCGCTCAGTTCCTCGATGGATCAGGGACATATACAAAAGGGCACTGTGTGCATGGTTCCCAGGGTAGATCTCGAAATCCAGCAGTGAGGCAGGGAAGCACAACAGTGGGTCATAGGGACCCTATCACTCCAGTCTTGGCCCATCTACACTGCTTCCCAGTTTGTTTCTGGATACAATTCAAGGTGGTGATCTTGCCCTTCAAAGCCCTATATTGTTTGAGACCGACAAGCCTGAGGGACTGCCTAATCCCTTATGAACCTGTCCGGCCAGTACGATCGTCTTTGGAGGTCCTGCTTCAGGGGCCCCCACCTTCTGAGATTAGGTGGGTGGCAACACAGAACAGGGCCTTCTCAGTCATGGCACCAAAGCTCTGCAACCCTCTCCCCAGGGAGATTCCTCTGTCCCCTCTGTTGCATCATCCACCAGCGGGTGAAGATTTTTTTTAAAAAAAATGTTTGTCATTCCTTACATTATTCCTTCTTCCTAATGAATGTTTTTAATTGCTGTTTTTATGTCTGTATGCAATTCTCATTGTTTTAATGTTTCAATGATGGGGGTTGATTCTAATGGGGGGACAATTTTAATGGTTATAAAATGTGATTTTTATCATGTACATTTTAACTTGTTAGTCACCTTGTTGGTGCTTGTAAGGATGAGGATTGAGAGGCAGATATTAACTGCTGGCATGGTCCTTCAGAAATTATGTATTCAGACAAAATGGCTAGAGTAATGGAAGCGTTTTTGCCTTGCCTGGTCCCTTGTCTATATGCAAAAATGTGCCTTTGAATAGCAGATCAATTTACATGTTTGATCAGATTATGTAAAATACAACTCAGAAGAATTATGCTTAACCACCTGTAGAAACAGTAGGCTGTCATCTTTGTATCTGTGATCTACAAGAATGTGAAGATATTTTATATTGTATCTTGCACTGTTCCTTATATGATGCTCTCAGAGCCAGATTTTGGAAAGATTCTATTATTCCAGATTGAGCGATATAAATAAAACTTCACTTCTGCTCTGTGATCCCAACAAATTTGTTACCCAGAGAATATCTTCATTTGCTTTGGCAGCCAATGAGACATGTCATAACCCTTTTTTTATCCCATTGCTGTTCCCTGCTACAGAGATCATTTGATATATCCAGTGATGCGTGGGACATATATCTAAACATGATTTTAAAAAACACAACTCGAATACTGTTCAGGTTCTCCTTTGGGAATATCTGACCCTTGCTTATTTTGTCTAGCGTTTGTCATACAGCAATTTGTGATAACCACTGGTTTTAAACTAATGAAATGACCAACCACTGAGAGGGTGGAGACTTTGGAAAGATAGCACTACCTCCCCCCCAGTTACCAGATGATAAAAAAGACAGACAACCATTACTTTAAAGAAAGGTCACTGTGAACATACAAACTCAACTTTTTCTAATACTAAGTTGCCACAAATAATGAACAGGGAGACTTAAAACCAGAGCAGGGGCAGGAGATGTTCGTATAAAATTTTGAATAAGGTATTTGTAAGGAATGGCCTGCCTTGATCTGCATGGCCTCATCTAGCCCAATCTTGTCAGATCTCAGAAGCTAAGAAAGGTTGTCTCTGGTTAGTATTTGGACGGGAGACCACCAAGGAAGCCCAGGGTCACTCCTCAGCAGGCCCGTAGCTAATGTGGGGCCCACGGGGCCCGGCCCCCTAGCATTTTTTTCGGGCTCCCTCCTTTCCGGGCTGGCCCCAAATTGAATTAATGTTATTATTAGCTTTGATTTAATTAGCTGTACCCCCCGAGGCCCCCTCACCCCAAACTCCGTAGCTACAGGGCTGCTCCTCAGAGTCAGGAACTGGCAGCTCTAGGGCCCACCCACTTACTTACACTAGGTCAGGTGACCAGGGAATCACTTCAGCTCCAGCTGGCACTATAAAGCCTTATCCCTGGGACCTGTTGTTCTGTCTGCAGAACTCATCTCCTAGGGAGAAGATCTCCCCAGATTCTCCCCACTCATCCCCTCCAGAACGTGATCGCTTGCCTCCTTGGACAATGATACGCACCTCTGACCATCTGTCAATGTCCTGGCCTGGAGGGACCAGGCTGGCCCAATCTAATTTGATCTCAAAGGCTAAGCAGGGTTGGCTCTGCTTAGTATTTGGATGGGAGGCCACCAAAGGATTCCAGGATTGCTACGCAGAGACAGGCAATGGCAAAACCACCTCTGAACATCTCTTGCCTTGAAAACGTATGGGATTACCCTAAATCAGCTGTGACTTACCAGCACTTTCCACCACCATGACCACCACCACCACCACCACCATGAGGGTGTAAAATCCAACTAGCCCATCTCTTCTCACTGAATAACATGATGCTCAATCTACCTGGCACTTATTTCCGCAGGGCTTGTACAAGGGAACCATGTTCACGAGTCACTCTATCTGCCACCCTTAATGGGACCCACATTCTGGACTCTTGATACTTCTCAGACTACAGTCTTGTTTCATGGCAATCTGCAAAGCAGATTAAAATATGCAGAAGCAGGGCTGCCTTTTCATGGAGAAATCATTCTATTTCATTTGGCACCCTTTTGCACATGTTGTCCTTCACATTTTGCAAATTCATACATTAGCCTTCAGCACTCCAATCAGGCATGTAATTAAGCTTAGCTGAGACCAGATACCTCAACTGTTCTTGTGAAATATCTTTCAGTGCTATTAACCTCATTAGGAATTTTGTCAGGTGGCAACTCCCAAGCTCTTCTGGGAGGTATCACTGCCCTACGAAGGTTCCCTGTACAATATGATGGGTCCCATCTTCTACAATAAAATCCCAAGGAAGAATTCTCTGAAAGATGACCTAATGAGATGTAACAAGGCTGCAAACTGTTCATCAATACACTTGAGAAAGGGGACATTATTTTTTGTTGTTGTTCAGTCGCACAGTCGAGTCCGACTCTTCGCGACCCCATGGACAATCTCCCGCCAGGCTCTCCTGTCTTCCGCCGTCCTCCGAAGTTGGCTCAATTTCATGTTCGTTGCATCGCTGACACTGTCTAACCATCTCATCCTTTGCCGTCCCCGTCTTCTTTGACCTTCAATCTTTCCCAGCATCAGGGTCTTTTCCAGTGAGTGCTCCCTTCTCATTTGGTGGCCAAAGTATTTGAGCTTCAGTTTCATTATCTGGCCTTCCAGGGAACAGTCAGGGTTGATTTCTTTGAGGATTGACTGATTTGTTCTTCTTGCAGTCCAAGGGACTCTCAAGAGTCTTCTCCAGCACCATAGTTCAAAAGAATCTATTCTTCGGCGCTCGGCCTTCCTTATAGTCCAACTCTCACAGCCATACATGACTACTGGGAATACCATTGCTTTGACCATGCGGACTTTTGTTGGCAGGGTGATGTCTCTACTTTTTATCAT
Source organism: Gekko japonicus (assembly GCF_001447785.1). NCBI lineage: Eukaryota > Metazoa > Chordata > Lepidosauria > Squamata > Gekkonidae > Gekko > Gekko japonicus. Next base: position 127,028 of record NW_015170297.1, on the reverse strand, counting down.
GCTGTTTAGGTTCGCCATCGCTTTCCTCCCAAGGAGCAGGCGTCTTTTAATTTCATGGCTGCAGTCACAGTCTGCGGTGATCTGGGATCCCAGGAACGTGAAGTCTGTCACTACTTCCACGACTTCCCCTTCTATTTGCCAAGGAGTGATGGGGCCGGATGCCATGATCTTAGTTTTTTTGATGTTGAGCTTCAAGCCCACTTTTGCGCTCTCCTCTTTTACTCTGAGCAAGAGGCTCTTTAGATCCTTTTCACTTTCAGCCATTAGAGTGGTATCATCTGCATATCTGAGGTTGTTGATCTTTTCCCCAGCAATCTTAATTCCCGCTTGTGATTCATCCAGGCCAGCATTTCGCATGATGTACTCTGCATATATATTAAATAAGCAAGGTGACAGTATACATCCTTGTCGTACTCCTTTTCCTATGCTGAACCAATCAGTTGTTCCGTATCCGGTTCTAACTGTCGCTTCTTGGCCCTTATACAGGTTTCTCAAGAGACATGTGAGGTGGTCTGGTACTCCCATCTCTTTAAGGACCTGCCATAGTTTGTTGTGATCCACACAGTCAAAAGCTTTAGCATAGTCAATGAAGCAGAAGTAGATATTTTTCTGGTACTCTCTTGCTTTCTCCATAATCCAGCGAATGTTGGCAATTTGATCTCTAGTTCCTCTACCTCTTCGAAACCCAGCTTGTACTTCTGGTAGTTCTCTATCCACGTACTGTTGAAGCCTAGCTTGTAGGATCTTGAGCATGACCTTGCTAGCGTGTGATATGAGTGCAATTGTGCGATAGTTTGAACATTCCTTGGCGTTGCCCTTCTTTGGGATTGGAATGTATACTGATCTTTTCCAATCCTGTGGCCACTGTTGCGTTTTCCAAATTTGCTGGCAAATGGAGTGCAGCACTTTAACAGCATCATCTTCTAAGACTTTGAATAGCTCAGCTGGAATACCATCACCTCCACTAGCTTTGTTGTTAGCAATGCTTTCTAAGGCCCATTTAACTTCACATTCCAGGATGTCTGGCTCAAGGTCAGTGATTATACCGTCGTGTTTGTCAAGGACATTGAGGTCTTTCTTGTATAGTTCTTCTGTGTATTCTTGCCATCTTTTCCTAATCTCTTCTGCTTCTGTTAGGTCCCTACCGTTTTTGTCCTTTATCATGGCCAGCTTTGCATGGAACGCTCCCTTGATTTCTCCAATTTTCTTGAAGAGATCTCTAGTCCTTCCCATTCTATTGTTTTCTTCTATTACTTTGCACTGTTCATTCAGGAAGGCCTCCTTATCTCTCCTTGCTGTTCTCTGGAAATCTGCGTTCAGTTGGGTAAATCTTTCCTTTTCGCCTTTGCCTTTCGCTTTCCTTCTTTCCTCTGCTATTTGTAAAGCCTCATCAGAAAGCCATTTTGCTTTCTTGCATTTCTTTTTCTTTGGTATGGTGGTGATTGCTGCCTCCTGTACGATGTCACGAACCTCTGTCCATAGTTCTTCAGGCACTCTATCTATCAAATCCAGACCCTTGAATCTATTCTTCACCTCTACTGTATATTCATCAGGGATGTGATCTAGGTCAAACCTGAATGGCCTCATGGTTTTCCCGATTTTCTTCAGTTTAAGTCTGAATTTTGCAATGAGTAGCTCATGATCTGAACCACAGTCAGCTCCAGGTCTTGTTTTTACTGACTGGATAGAGCTTCTCCATCTTTGACTGCAAATTATATAGTCAATCTGATTTCGGTGTTGCCCATCTGGTGATGTCCATGTGTAGAGTCGCCTCTTAGGTTGTTGGAAAAGGGTGTTCGCTATGACCAGTGTGTTCTCTTGACAAAACTCTGTTAACCTTTGCCCTGCTTCATTTTGCTTTCCAAGGCCAAACTTGTCTGTTATTCCAGTTACCTTTTGACTTCCTACTTTAGCATTCCAGTCCCCTATGATGATGAGGACATCATTTTTTGGTGTTAGTTCTAGGAGGTGTTGTAGGTCTTCATAGAACCGGTCCACTTCAGCCTCTTCTGCATCAGTGGTTGGGGCATAGACTTGGATTACTGTGATGTTGAATGGTTTGCCTTGGAATCGGACAGAAATCATTCTGTCATTTTTGAGATTGTATCCCAGTACTGCCTTTTGCACTCTCTTGTTGACTATAAAGGCCACACCATTTTTTCTACGAGATTCCTGGCCACAGTAGTAGATATAATGGTCTTCTGAGTTAAATTCGCCCATTCCTGTCCACTTTAGTTCACTGATTCCTAGGATATCGATGTTCAGTCTTGCCATCTCATTTTTGACCACGTCAAGCTTACCTTGATTCATAGATCTTACATTCCAGGTTCCTATGTAGTATTGTTCTTTGCAGCATTGGACTTTCCTTTCACCATCAGACACATCCACAACTGAGGGTCCTTTCGGCTTTGGCCCAGCCGCTTCACTCTTTCTGGGGTTACTTGTACTTGTCCTCTGCTCTTCCTCAGTAGCATATTGGACACCTTCCGACCTGAGGGGCTCATCTTCCGGCGTCATATCTTTTAGCCTTTTGATACTGTCCATGGGGTTTTCTTGGCAAAAATACTGGAGTGGGTTGCCATTTCCTTCTCCAGGTGGATCACGCTTGGTCTGAGTTCTCTGCTGTGGCCTGTCCGTCTTGGGTGGCCCTTCACGGCATAGCCCACAGCTTCATTGAACTGCGCAAGCCCCCTCGCCACGACAAGGCAGTGATCCATGAGGGGGGACATTATTTTACACCATTTTAATTATTCAACCAAGAGAATGAAAAGAAAGCTTTGAATTTGAGATAGGAAGCTACAAGGAGAAAAGAAATGAATGGGCCTAATTGTACAATGTGGCCTGGTGTGAAGCCATGAATGGAACTAGGGGGAAAGATGAATGATGGTGCTAGAAATAGTGAGGGGACAAAGGGGTCACTGCCACTAAAAATCATCCACAGCAAAAAATTTGCAGCTGTTTGGGGGATTTCTTCTGAGGTGGGATGTCTGAAGAATTTCAGTGGCACACTGAAGAGTTTGAATAAGGCTAGCAAAATTTCTCAGTGACGAAGGCGTTTCTACACATTACCACTTTGCCACCAGATATTTTATAAAAGAAAATTCAGAATCAAGTGAGAGTTTCTTCTCCAAGGAAAACATGTGAGGAATTTCAAGGGGAAGCAAGAGAGGTGTAATGATTTGTCTCTTTCTGAGAACTCTTGTATTGTAAAACCTGTAATGTACCTCTCTGTAGTCTTCTGAAATGATGTTTGTTATGCTGCCTCCTTTAATTCCTTAGTGTTTCCTAATGACTTTTGCTGCCACCAAAAGCTCTCACCTAAATTTCTTCACTGAACCCAAAGAACAGGTCAGGGGACCCTGAATTCTAAATAAAACAACTGTTTTAACTTAAAACATAAATAGAGTTATTTACAAGGAAAACAGCATCATGGTTTCGGTATGGTTCATAAGCATAATGGTTTCAAGATAGGTACAAATGAATCAGATATGAATATTATGCTGTTTTGTTTGTATGCATATTTTAGCTCGGCATGGCCGTCTGTTAGCTGCTCTGAGCTGTTGGATAGGGCGGGATATAAATCCCAAAAATAAATAAATAGATAAATAAATATATGAATAGAAGTGAGGCATGCAACTACCATTGGGTGGATCCTGAAAACAGATACAATGGAGAGGGGTCATTTGTTAACAGCATCACAATCACAACAGAGCAATCAGAGGAAAATCCATATGATCCAAAATGGTGGTCTTCATGAGAGAAATGGGTGTGGCCATTTTGGACTTCCTTAATCACATATACGACATTCTATGCAAGATGGATTGTGCTGTTTGTGTTCAGGGAAATCCAAAATGGTGGCCGAAAGCAGTTTAAGTGGGACCCAACATTCTTTGAGACTTGAATTTGGCAGGGATCTGGCCCAATTTCCTTTATAGTATAAATATGAAAATTATAACAGATTCAGCTAGAAAAATAGATAATGGACAGATACTTCATCTGCCAGGCATTATGCCTTTCCCACAGGCAGGATACCAAACTGTTGGTGCACAACTACAGAGGTTAAAAAAATACATAGAATAAATATATATATAAGATTGCAGGGACCGGGCCTCCTGATTGTCCCACCAATCAAAGAAGCATGTCTGGTGGGCACATGAGAGAGGGTCTTTTTCGGTGGCAGCCCCACAATTATGGAACAACCTCCCCAGGGAGGGGCACTTCCCCCCCCTCTCTTGATCTGCAGGGGGCAGTTGAAGATAGTTTTATTTAGAACTGCATTTGACTGATTTGACTTTTGTTTATTGGCAGTCCTAATTGGATTTTTTTTAAAAAAAAACTGTGACCTTTTAAGTGTTTGTATCATTGTTGTTTTATTTATATTGTTTTATTGTGCTTTTATACTCATTCTGATGATGTTGTAAACTGCCTTGAGTTCTGCAGGGCAGCAAGGGTGCTAAATAAATGTTATAAATAAATCAATATTTAAGTCAACAAGTTTTGCTTATGGCTGATGAACAATCCCGATAGCGATTAGGGACGGCTTTAAATCTGGGGTGCGTTTCTTTCCATTTGTATAATGTCCCAAGTGATTTTTAGAGACAGTTGTCCGTCTGATTACTTGAAATCTATCCTGCGCAAAGGAAAGGTTCTTAATGTAGCATGCTGTCCCAGATAATAGGAATCTGCAGTTTTCTTCATTGAAGGAAATCGTGGGATTACATTTAAATGAATTAGACATGGTTGGGCTTCTAGCTTAGAGACATTGCTGGGGGGAAAGAAATCTTTAAAACTTCTCTAGCATAAAGGAAAATAAGCAAAACTGCTGAGATTTTGAGCAAGAAGTCTCAAGAGCCTAAAGGGTGTTCACACACACAAAACCTTTCCCTTATCGCACATGATCACTTACTTACACAAAAGATTTTGTGCCTGTTTCCTGAGAGATGGTCCTGTGTGAAGAGGACATACAATTCACACCCATCACGTTTACCATATGCAGTTGTGCTTTTCTTGTCCAAGGTACACACATGAATAAGGATTCCTGAAACTGCTTTCATGGAACTGACTTCCATGTACAAATTTGTCTTGTGTGAAGCCTAACTGAAAAATCCTGCTTTGAATCTATCAGGAAATGCAGCAAACATCCCTGGTTTCAGTTTCCCAAGTGAAAAATGTATATTCACAGCTGTGGATAAGAGTTTCATGCCACGTATCAAGTTTCTGAACAGTGATCGTGAATCTGTGGAAAAAGCAGTGACCTCTACAGTGTGTTACTGAATTGTGGCAATGGCACAGAATGGAGAAGGATGGGCAATAGTCTTTTATTTTGAGCAACTGTCTGGCACTGGCAAAACCACAAGCTGTTATGGGGGGAATGCATACTTGTTGTTGTTCAGTTGCACAGTTGAGTCCGACTCTTCGTGACCCCATGGACCACATCATGCCAGGCCCTCCTGTCTTCTGCCAACCTCTGGAGTGTGCTCGATTTCATGTTCGTTGCATCGATGACACTGTCTAACCATCTCATCCTTTGCTGTCCCCTTCTTCTTTTATCTTTAGTCTTTCCCAGCATCAGGGTCTTCTCCAGGGAGTGCTCCCTTACCATTTGGTGGCCAAAGTGTGAGGACATAATGATTTGGAATAATAGGTTAAGAGTGGCAGACTCTAATCTGGAGAACCGGGTATGATTCCCCATTCCCCACTGGGTGACCTTGGGCCAGTCACGGTTCTCTCAGAACTCTCTCAGCCCCATCTGCCTCACAAGGTGTCTGTCATGGGGAGAGGAAGGGAAGGTGATTGTAAGCTGTAGAGCAGAGGTCATTTCGGGGGGGATTGCGGGGGATCGCAGTTCCCCCGGGTGAGGTATGGGAGGCGGGGCACATGACGAAGCCCCGCCCCCTGCTTCCAGCCGCCCCACTTCTGGCCCTCATTCAGCCAGGAGGAGGCAGGAGAAGAGGAAGGGTAAGTTGCTTCCTCCCTGCCTCTCCCCACCGCTGCCTGCCTGGGGCCAGGGAGGGCCTTCGCGGGGCTTCCTTGCACTCCCGCCGGCCTTGCAGGTCCACCGCCGGGCCTCTCATGGGGCTCAGCAGTGGAGCTGCAAGGCCGGCGGCGGCCGGGACCGTTGGGGGCGGGGTGTGTGGCCTTATGACACACTTCTGGTGATGTCAGGGGGTGTGGCATGTGCTAATGAGTTATGCTAATGAGTTCCCCTAGCTCTTTTTCTACGAAACGACCCCTGCTGTAGAGGCTCCTTAAATAGAGAAAAGAGAAGATATAAAAACCTCCTTCTTTTTCCAGAAACCAAGAACTTTTGAACAGAGGATTGTTAATGTCTTTAATATACCATTGAAAGGTATTGTGAGATTCCAGTTCCAGATGCTTTCTTAATATCAAGACTTAGTGAAAGTGCCATTGAATTCAAGAGATAAGTGCATGGCACAGATTTGCAGGCTATTAAACGTGCTCATCTTGTACAGTTTTGGCCCTGAACGCTGCATTTTCTATTTCTTCTAGAAGGTTTATTTATGCTCATTCAAGGACATTCCTGAAGTCACAATGTGAGTTGGAGAGCCACATGGCAGTTCCAGAGGGAAATGTCACTTGAAGCATATGAACAAGCCCACTTCATGGTGCTGTTTAGATTCCGGGATGCTGACTCACCACAAATAGGATCACACCCCACTGCTCTGCTTTCTCCTCCATTCCTGAGCAGTCCGCTGTTCCAGGAGTGGAAATTACTGGGGATATGTATCAGTTAATATACCAATGTTGTGCAGTCATAGAGGCATGGTATTATGTGCAGTAAATAATCTCCAAGCAAGCATACTGAAAATAGGTAAAACTTACATTTATTGAGGTAGATTCAATTCATATCCATGTTGCAGTCAAAAGGAGAGAGGGAAGATTATTTCCTACCACAAGTGGCTAACTGAGCCAGCATTATGTCTATGCAAGTAATGTGGCTTAGTTTCTGCAGGAGGGACCTGTTGATGTGTCCTGCTCCATGCAGGTCCAGAAGTGGAGAAAGGGAACATGAAAGGATGCAGGAAGTGAAGGAGGGGTCAGAGAGAAGCTCTCAGGTTAGACAAAAAGAGGCACCTCATTCATTATGAAGATAACACACACACAAATCTTCATGACCCCATGGACATCTAGATATCTTCAAATGCTTCTCTAGAGATTTAAAGTGCTGTGTGCTTTGTGCCTGATGTATCCATAGGCATCCAAATGATAGAAAAACAATGATGTGATGTGGTGTGGTGTGGTCCATGTGGTCATGAAGAGTCGGACTTGACTGTGTGACTGAACAGCAACAACAACAACAATAAATAATCCATCTAATGGGATTTGCCAGCATATATAATTTCCGTTTCACAAAAGCATCCTCATAGGTGGAAAAGTACATCTCACTAATTTGCAAGAAAAAAGCACTTGCATCATGCAAAATGGGTCCCAGCACTCAGGGTGGCCCATCCGTCACTGACTGGGGCCCGGGGCCTTTTCCACTGTGGCTCCGGGTCAGTGGGATGGGCTTCCGGAAGAGGTGAGAAGGGCCCTCTTCTTGGAGATCTTCAGGAGGCGATAGAAGGACTGCCTGTTTGCCAGGAGTTTCGAGGGGGCTTGAATCGGCAGGCAACTTTTAAGGAGAGGGGGAGAGATTTGGAGTCTGCTGTTTTATTTTTGGTTGTTAAACTGAAAGCGTTTCTAGGTATTATCGTAAGCTGCCTTAAACTACAAGGACAAGGACAGGCAGAATAGAACTGTTTTAATAAATGTATTTATTCATTCATTTGATTTCTGCCCCGCCCTTCCTGCCACAGCAGAACTAAGTAAAATCATGACAATATAAATATAAAACATTACAAAGTGCTAGTGCTAAAAACAGTTCATATACAGCCGCAGGCATGAACAGCATCCAGCAAGCAGGCAGTCAGTTCCTATTGTGGTCCAGGTTATATCGGCTGTTGATGTTGATCAAAAGGCTAAAAGATATGACGCCGGAAGATGAGCCCCTCAGGTCGGAAGGTGTCCAATATGCTACTGAAGAAGAGCAGAGGGCAAGTACAAGTAACCCCAGAAAGAGTGAAGCGGCTGGGTTAAAGCCGAACGGAAGCTCAGTTGTGGCTGTGTCTGATGGTGAAAGGAAAGTCCGATGCTGCAAAGAACAATACTGCATAGGAACCTGGAATGTAAGATCTATGGATCAAGGTAGCTTGACGTGGTCAAAAATGAGATGGCAAGACTGAACATCGATATCTTAGGAATCAGTGAACTTAAGTGGACAGGAATGGGCGAATTTAACTCAGAAGACCATTATATCTACTACTGTGGCCAGGAATCTCGTAGAAAAAATGGTGTGTCCTTTATAGTCAACAAGAGAGTGCAGGGGTCAGTACTGGGATACAATCTCAAAAATGACAGAATGATTTCGGTCCGATTCCAAGGCAAAACATTCAACATCACAGTAATCCAAGTCTATGCCCCAACCACTGATGCAGAAGAGGCTGAAGTGGACCGGTTCTATGATGACCTACAACACCTCCTAGAACTAACACCAAAAAATGATGTCCTCATCATCGTAGGGGACTGGAATGCTAAAGTAGGAAGTCAAAAGGTAACGTTGGTTTTTTGTCCCCCTGCTGGGGATTTTTTATTGCATTTTCTATAAACTACAAAGAAACAAGGAGGGGTAACTACAAACTGCAGGTGAAAGGAAAACCACTAAAACCCAAGAGGTGGTGGTCATACATTCCTTACAAAATTAGCTTTAAGACAATTAAGATTTGTTAACATTGAAGGTGATCAAAAAGTGTCTCACTTCTCATATATCCATTCCAGCTAATCAGACTATTCAAAGAGACAAACAAGAGCATAATTAATACCACATATACCTGTTGAGGTCAAAGCAGGATGGGTTACAACTCCTTGTTAAATACATGTTTGCTGTTGTTCAATATATGAAGCAATTCCCAAAGTCTGCATACTGTCAAACTGATGGTTCCTTTGTAATTTTTAAAAAAAAGATATAACAAGGAATCACACTACTGTAACTTTCTACTCAATTAAAATTCATTGCAGCATTACTCCTTTGAAGAATCCAATTAAAGTAACATCAAGAGGAATTTTTAGGCAAACCTTAATAAAGTGCATTTGATCACAATCGCATATGACATGGTAGAAAAGTCAAACGATTCTTCCAACCACATCTGATGTTACTTGCAAAGTCAATGTCATATTCATCATTTTGGAAAAGTAACACGGATATTGTTTTTGCTAATATGAATGTTTGGCACGTGGACACTGGTTCAGAAAATGTGTGTGAAACCAAAAGATTCTATAACTTTAAATGAGAATTACTGCATATTATATTGTTCTAATTGGACCTTCTACTTAGGTTCACTTTTGTACTCTGAGAACTAGCAGAACAGCCAACCATGGCCAAAAGTAATCTGATTATCAGCCATGCCAGACTTTAGTTTGCAGAACACAAAGCAGAAACCAAAAATGGGCATGTAACAGCTAAACCAACATTTTAAACTCTGAACATTAATTTTGTCTGCTTTAGAGTTTAGCGAAATTCAAAACTCTGCACATTTTGGAGCTGGTTAGTTGATCTTACGAAAGATAATATCTCACTAATTCTGGGAAACAGGTGTGTACATTTGAACACATTGTAAAATGATAGTGTAAGCACCTCAAGGGTTTTTTTTAAAAAAAAAACAAGCCATGTTGGCAAACACTGAGCCATTATCAGCCCCAGAAAAGCTAACTATTCAAAGTTTCTCTGACCTGATGTAACCTCAGATACAAGATACATTTAAATGCCTGCATAATGAAGATGTGAATAAGACGAATATTTCTATGTAGTTATTATTTTCTGAGTCAATTAGATCTATATCTCGCCCTTCCTCCCTCCTCTCATTTTATAAATGGAACAGTCCTGCAAGGAAGGTTTGAATGTGAGACAGTAAGCAGAGATGTCATCCCTCTGTTATTCCATGCTTTATTTGTTTATTTCACTTCATTTACGTCTTGCCTTTTTCCCCAATGGGGACCCAGAACAGCTTACAACAGTCTCCCCTTCTCCATTTTATCCTCACCACAACAACAACCCTTTGAGATCAGTTAGGCTAAGCCTGGCCCGATATCTAGCAAGCTTCCATGGCACAGTGGAGATTCGAACCTAGGTCTCCCAGATCCTAGTCCAGCACTCTAATCACTACACCACATTGACTGTGGGACCTGCAGAGTCCTCACAAAGGGAATGAACAAAGTTCGAGTTCAATGGCACCTCTAAGACCAACCAAGTTTTGTTCAAGTTATGAGCTTTCATGTATACACACTTCCTCAGATACATTGAAATAGAAGGTAACAGTTCATTGATATATAGAGAGGGTAAGCAGTATAAGGAAGGCCGAGCGCCGAAGAATAGATTCTTTTGAACTATGGTGCTGGAGAAGACTCTTGAGAGTCCCTTGGACTGCAAGGAGATCAAATCAGTCAATCCTAAAAGAAATCAACGCTGACTGTTCCCTGGAAGGCCAGATAATGAAACTGAAGCTCAAATACTTTGGCCACCAAATGAGAAGGGAGCCCTCACTGGAGAAGACCCTGATGCTGGGAAAGATTGAAGGTCAAAGAAGACGGGGACGGCAAAGGATGAGATGGTTGGACAGTGTCATCGATGCAACGAACATGAAATTGAGCCAACTTCAGAGGATGGCGGAAGACAAGAGGGCCTGGCGGGAGCTGGTCCATGGGGTCGCGAAGAGTCGGACTCGACTGTGCGACTGAACAACAACAACAAATTGAAGGCCTGGTCTTGCAGGTCCTACAGAACTGTAAAAAGTCCCACAGGGTCCTGATGTCTTCCAGGAGCTCATTCCACCAGTGTGGAGCTGCTACTGAAAGGACTCTGGCCCTCGTCACTGCCAGCCTGGCTTTTCTCAGGCCTGGAACGGCCAGACGGTTTTGCAACCCTGATCGCAGAGCTCTGTGGGGAACATGTGGGGAAAGGTGGTCCCTTAGGTATGCAGGTCCCTGACTATATAGGACTTTAAAGGTAAGAACCAGCACCTTGAACCAGATTTAGAATGCTATAGGCAGCCAGTGCAGTACTTTTAGCGCAGGTTGGATGTGCTCCCACATAGGGAGGCCCAACAACAACCTGGCTGCCGCATTCTGCACCAGCTTCAGCTTCTGGATCTGGGACAAGGGCAGCCCCATGTAGAGAGTATTACAGTAATCTAGTCTCGAGATGACCATTGCATGGATCACTGTTGCCAGGTCATTGCGTTTGAGGAAGGGAACCAGCTGCCTAATCAGCCGACGATGATAAAAGGCAAGGCAGACTTCGCAATGGCTGCTACCTGCACCTCCATCATTAAGGAGGCATCCAGGAGCACTCCCAAACTCCTAACTTCTGGTGCTGGCACCAATGGCGCCCCATCGAAGGTTGGGAGTGGATCCCTATCTTCGGGCCACTCCAACTCAGGCACAGAACCTCTGTCTTTGTTAGATTCATTTTCAGTTGACTCAGTCTAAGCCAACCACCCACAGCTTTCAACGCCAGGTCTGGATCTTCCAGTCTGGAGTCAGAGTGGTCGCCCAACAGCAGATAGAGCTGGGTGTCATGCCTGCTCACGACCTGGCACCTGGGAGCTCTGAAACTGAGGACTCCGTGCCTTTAACACCATTGGAGGCACAGGAGTCTTTGTCAAACCTAAGTACCGGAAAGGATGAGCACCAGCCTCCAGAACAGCCTGCACCTGAAACTGATCAGACAGTGCCTGGCCCCAGCAGCACGCCACCTGATTCTCTGCCACCTGTCGACCGACTGAGGGATCGGAGACGCCGGGACTTGGCAACCAGACGCAAAGAGGCACACTTGTGCGGTTGGAGATCAATAAGCCCCAAGTTCTAGCGGGATCAAGGACTTCACGAGGCAGTGCTAATGAGGCACTAATGAGTTAACAACCCAGGGAGCTATTTGAATAGGTTACTGCTGGCTAATTGTGCTGGCAAACTCGTCCTTCGGACCAGAAGCTCTGCACCTCTGACTCTGTTCTTGGTATCCGGCTACTGACTGACTTCCTGGCTCCTGACTCCAGTCCACGTTTTGACGGCCCCCTGGCTCTTGATCCTCGGCTCTGCACCCTGACTTCGATGCTTGCCTATCTGGACTCTGACGCTCAGTAATGCTCTGACTATGGCCTGGCTTTATGTATTGGGACTTTTGCTCTGGTTGTTTTGCTCTCTCTCTGGCTTGACTCTCGGACTGGACTGTGAACTCCCCCTCTCTGCCTTGCCCCACTGGCCCTGTCGTGACACTGGGTGTCATCCGCATATTGGTGATAGCCCAGCCCATGTCTCCAGGCAATCTGCGCAAGGGGGCGCATATAGATGTTGAATAACATTGAGGAAAGCACCCCACCTTGGGCAATCTGCAAAGTAGCCGGTGCCTTTGGGAAAGCTGTTCCCCAATAGCCACCCTTTGCCCCCAACCCTGAAGAAATGAGGAAAGCCACTGTAAGGCAATCCCGGTGTCGGCGAGGCAGCAGATCAGTAGTTGGTGGTCAACCATGTCAAACACCACCAACAGGTCTAACAAGAGCAACACTGCCAAACCGTCCCGATCCAGATGCCTCCGAAGATTGCCTGTGAGGGCGACCAGTGCAGTCTCTGTCCTGTGGCCTGGTCAGAAGCTGGACTGGAAGGGGTCTAATGTAGAGGTGTCATCCAAAAAACCCCTGCAACTGAATTGCCGCCGCCCTCACAATTAGTTTGCCCAGATAGGGCAAGTTGGGAACCAGAAAGTAATTAGCCAATTCGGCCATATCCAAAGATGTGTTTTTCAAGAAAGGGCATACCACTGCCTCCTTGAGTATCCCAGGGAACAGCCCTTCAGAGAGGGACTTGTTGATAATTTCCCTTAGGGTACCTTGTAGTCAGTCATGGCCAGCTTAAATGAGCCATGACGGGCATGGATCAAGGCTGCAAGTGGTTTGGTGAATAGTTGAGAGTAATTTGTCAACCTCTTCTAGACTGAGTGGACTGAAATAATCCAAAACTTGACAAGAAGGCCTGCATGGAGCCTCATGTTCCCTTACTGTCTCAACTGTAGCAGTTAGGTCAAGGCAGAACGACAAAAAAAATTATCTGCAAAATAGCTCGCAAAAGCCTCACAGCCAATCTCCAATTCCTTAGCGTTTGGTCTGCCCTGTGGGAGAGTAGTGATAGACCGAATTGTTCTAAATAATTGGGCTGGGCAGGAGCTCACAGATGCAATTGTGGCTGCATAGTATTCTCTTTTTGCGACTTTGACCACCATCTCATAGGATCTCATAAATGTCCTGTAGGATGCTCTTGCCACCACTGTCTCTCTAGCCGTCTGAGCCCTCGATTCACAAATAAAACAAATTCATTGCAACAGAGCTAACTTCCAAGGAAGTGGATATAGGATTGGATTGTTATTTTTACAGCTACTGCACAGTGCTTGGGCATGTTCAAATGGTTTCCCATATATTGGCCATGAGTCAACACAGTACTAAGTGTGCCGATTTCAGCAGCCAGGGTCTCAGCTGGTTCTCCAAGCAAAACAGAAAACAGTGGTTGGAGTAGGTTCCTATGGAGTTAGGAGTCCGATGTCCTTTTATTCCAAATAAAAATGATTTCTTGAGTGTCTTAGATATTCTGAATACTTTGGGGGTCAAACTGATGGTCTATTCTAACCAATTAAGAGTGCAGAATATATTAATCCAAAAGTGGATCCAGCATAGATGGTGTGTGTGTGTGTGTGTGTGTGTGTGTGTGTGTGTGTGTGTGACAGAGAGACAGACAGAGAGATGCCTCGGAGCAAGTTTTATTAGCAGAGAGAAGCAAAGGCTTATACCCATCTGGCATTTTGACAGAATGGATCAGCTGCCCGACTGTTGCGCTTTCATTCCTTTGAAACTGCAAGGTTAACTGCTGGCCTGCCTTGCAGGTATATAGCAGCAAAAGAATAAAAAGAAATGTTCTGTCTGCCACATACTCTTTGTATTTACTTTCAGAAAAAATTATGCTAGAGAGTTTCCCCCCCATTATTCACTTACTTATATTTCTTGACATCCAGATATCATGATTTGCCCATTTCAGTGGCAAAGGTTTCTCTAACTCTATTGGTTATCACAAAACACCGAAAGGTAAATGTTGTGTTAAAAGTTTGTATTAAAAGATATCTGTTATCCAGTATACAATACCAATATTTTCAGATGGTAGCCATGTTGGTCTGCAGTAGATCAGCCGGATCCCAGTCCAGCAGCATTTTAGAAGAGAGCCAATTTGGTGTGGTGGTTAAGAGTGGTGGACTCTAATCTGGAGAACTGGGTTCGATTCCGCACTCCTCCACATGAAGCCAGCTGGGTGACCTTGGGTCAGTCACAGTTCTTTCAGCACTCTCTCACACACCCCAAAATAAGTCTAGCTCACTACCTAGTGGCGCATAATGCTAATGAATTAGGCTGCTAGACAATCTTCGGATCCCCTGGCTATACCACACCCAATGCCATGCAATAATTATTATCATTTAGAGACCAACAAAATTTTCAAGGTATAAACTTTTGAGAGTCAAAGATCCCTTCATCAGAGACAAAGTTCCCCATGAAGGGAGTTTTGACTCTCAAAACCTTATACCCTGAAAATCTTGTTGGTCCCTACGGTGCTCTTGGACTAAAATCTAGCTAAAATACAAAACAGATCACAATTAAATATATTGTTGTCACTTTGGTGGACTTGATGAGCTTGAGTATCCCTCTCTAGGGTTGCCTTTCCAAGCCTGGCAACTGGCAGGAGGGCTGGGGCAGGGACACGGGGGGGGGGGGCATAACGTCACTGATATTGCTGTGTCACTTCTGGGTACAACCTGGAAATGACAAGGGGTAGCTCTAGGAATCACCAGAAATTCTATAGTTTAAGCCTATTCCTATCCCACGGTTATGCATGACACATGAGTCTCTAATAATCCTTAGTACTCTGAAGCCTCTCTCAGGCCTTGGGAAGGAGACACACACCCAAATTTAGAGGGATGGGTAAAGATATAGCTACAAGCTGTGGATTTCAACAGGCATTTGTTTTACTTCTTTGTCTGGGAAATTTCTATGCCACTTCTCCAGGGAACCCACCCAAGGTGGCTAATAAATAAAAAATAATAAAAAGCATTTAAAAAATTGTTATTGAAACCCACCAAACACAACAAAGCTTAAAATGGATAATCAACAAAGTTGAACTGAGACAGAGCTAGAATTCATGTATGCTGGCGGGGGTCCCCCCTATTGTTTTGGTGAAACTAATTCAGGGTCTGCTTCAGGAGTGTGCTGCCATTATGTCCTGCTTCTGTATTAGTAAATACACTACTGAAGCAAAGCACTTTAATTTTACACTTGCTACCCAAGACACCCAATTGGGAATGCTGCTTTTTCAGCATGTCGTTTCTTGTGCAGACAGCAGTACTTTCTGATGAATATGTACAGGTTAAAGCCAAACGTTGCCACCACAATACTTTCTCTGTGTGTTCACTGTAGTTCTTTTGAATTGAAAAACTGTTTTCCAGTTTACACATTCAGTTGTGTATCATGAAGTGGACAGCGCTGGACTGATCTGAATGCGTTTGTCAACCAGCCCTACATATAAGCAACATGAAACTTCATAGATTCATTTCTCTTGACTAGGCACTCTGGGAGGGGGTGTTGCCAGCATTCTCAGCACTGAACCTGGGGTGGTCTTTCCCGAGACAGAGACACCCCAAAACAACCTCTGAACCTCCACAAGCAGTGCCCTATGAAGCCAGGCTTGGTTTCAACGGTGGAATTTGCTGGGAGGCTAGGAGAACCACATCTTGGCTCAGGACAAAGAATTCTTCAGGCTGGCTGCACAGCCAAGCATTCCCCATGCAAGCAACCCCCCACCCATTCTTCTCTCCTGTCAGCTTAGTCCAAAAAGGACTAAGAAAGGGCAAGTCCCTGCCCTTGCTTTAGGCATCTTCTGCTGACCAAATGGCTAGTCTTTTGACTGTCAAATGTACAGGCAGGCAGAGACCAAAGCCTCTGGTCTGTGCTATTGTCATGAATGAAGTGTGTTGAATGTTTCCATATCAGGAAGTATCTTTGGAATAATCCTCTCATCCCTGTCTCCATATATTTGTTTAAGATATCTGCATTCTTACACCTATGCCAGACCTATCAAGGTAAACATTTACTCTTCATGTCTAGTGAATCGTCAGCCATTCAGGTTCACCCTGCCACACATTAAGAAACATCACTCCTTTTGTCTGGCACTAAGGGAAACGCCAGGCCATTCTATTGTTCCACAATGGATACCCCCAGTACAGTCATCCAACACCTGGCTTCTGTTGTTAAATCCAGACCCTGCCTCTCTGGAAGCTCACTGGTCACATCTAGGCCTTGCCCATCCTGATGCCACACACCCCTGAGACTCATCATTGGTCCAGGTAATCTATTGTTCTCACCTGAGACCAGCCCCCAGGGCCGCCCATTGGTCTGCATTGTCTTCCAATGGGTATATCCCAGCGAACACATGGCCTCAGACCCGTGTGTTTTCTGCCATGATGCTACCTGGCAGGCCACCACTGGAACCCTCTGGGTTTTGGGTTACAACCCTTCTTCATGGACCTCTGCACATCTGGACAGGTAGTATCACCCCTCCATTAGCTATCAATCACTTCTGCTCCCTTAAGTCTGTATTGTGTGCATGAATGTTTAATTATTGTTTGTGTGCTTGAGAATATTAGTAAAGAAATCCTTATTTTAGTAACCCAGTCTCCGTGTCGATTTCTGGTGCTTCCTGGAAGAGGCGGGACCCCTGTATATAAAGGTGTTTGTTCCCTTATTACTGATTGCTACGTTATAATATCTAATATTCCCCAATATTGATAAGAACACAGAGCAATCAGGCTAACGAGGGGGGTCTTTTGCAAGCCTCAGGTTGGAAAGGCCTCTTCCCCCCCGCCTCCTCATCTGCAACAGATGTCTGTCCCATTGCATACACAATCCAACTCTCATTGACACTTTCATACGTTGGTCCCATAAGTCCTAGGACAAGGGAGTTGCTGAATTTAGTGCATCTGTGTGTTCTGTTTTGACTCTATTTGTTCGTCTAAAATGTGTCTTGTTCTCAAGAAACTGAAAAACGACAGAGAACATTGCTTGGTGTGAAAAAAAACCCCATCAACAACTTTGTGCATAAAAAGCACATCCAGGAGAACTAATAAGTAGACAAAATGGAAGAATAAATCCCCTTCTTATAATGTTACTCTCTTATTCCACTTCATTCACATTTCAGAACTGAAGACCTATCCCCAAATATCAAATGGCTAAAATGGTGTTTTCTATATAGCTTTCTGGGAAGGGCCTGTAGCAGGGGTCTCCAACAGGTTGCCTGGGGGCACCATGGAGCCCACAGACAGCTTTCCTTGTGCCCACCAAGCACTTGCCCAGCAAGGTTTCTGATTGGCTACTAGAGATCCAATTGGCTAAGCAGATTAAAATAACATTGTTTCCGAGACAGCTGCCACCACGGGGCTGGCTTTCTTCTCTCTTGTCCTTCTTTCCCAGTGTCTTTAACTTCCTCCTCTTCTCACCTGCACTTCAGCTTCCTCTCTGTATGTGGCACCACCTCCCAAAGCATAGAATCCAGGATGTCATGTGACCTAGTTCCAAGAAGTTTCTTCATTCCCTACTTCTCCTCTGACCCATACTTTTCTCAGATTTAATGTTTGTATGAGAAGGGTTTGGGGGGGGGGGTGGCGAGCCCCCAAAGAATATCAGAGTTAAATATGAATATAACTACATTTTACTTCTGGGATCAGTTTGTTTTTGTTTTAGACTTCTCTCCATAAGCAGGAAAGGAAAAGATGACCAGGAAATGGGGAAGGGCTGACATGTAATGTTTTTAAATGGGGAAGCATTCTACACCTTAGTTAGGCAAAAACCTGGGACACACAACAGTCATTTCTTAGCCCCCAGAGCACTGGAAAGAGTTCATAAGGTCATATATTGAACATATAGAGCTGTCTTATACTGAATCAGACCTAAGGTCCATCAAGGTCAGTATTGCCTACTCAGATAAGTTGCAGCTCTGGCAGAGGTCTTTCACATCAGCTTCTACTTGATCCCTTTGCCTGGAGATGCTGGGGATTGAACCTGGGACCTTTCGCATGCCAAGCAGATGCTCTATCACTGCACCACAGCTCCTCCCATTGGGATTGCCCGTTGTTAATGCTTTAGGGGGACATCCTTAAACATATGTTCATTCACATTGCGGTATAGATGGGGCCATAGAATCATTCTGAATAACTATAATAGTCTCTGGTAACAATGAGAAGTATTATGTACTCTCCTTTAATAATATTGGTTAACTACTGCCCCATTTCGAACAACATATAGTGAATGTTGCCAGGCACATCAAATCTGAAAAAGTACCTGGAGCAGCAAAGTTAACACCATCCCCAAAGAGGAAACGCGATCCTTGTCATAGTCCCACCAGACTAGGTTGAATCTTCATTCCTTGACTGGCGTTCCTACCAGCTGACATCACCTTTCTCTTACCAGTTGAAGTTCCATTCAATTATACCTCCAGCTACTTTTCCCGAACTTCCATTGCTTTTTCTATTTCTGGTGAAAAGGAGAGAGAGAAAAAAGAGAAAAGGTGATTGAGCTGTGGTCATCTTCATATTGATGGCACTTCACTCTAAATCTCTAAATGACTCCAAGAAGCAGTTTTGTGTACATCTTAAAAAGCTGGAAGGGGAGGGGAAGCTTGTGGTGCCCCGTAGTGCAAACAACTGGGGGCCAAACAACAGTGTTTGTGTGCCAGTTCCTGGCACTTTTCTAGATGGAGAAGGGGAAATAAAATTGTAGTACAGTGTTCCCCACACCTATTCCAGCCAACCAAATTGTGCAAATATAGTTTCTACAGAGCAACTGTAGAGTGGTTTGCACTTTAGATGATATTGGATATTGAAGGTTTTTGTCATCTTCTGGGCATGGTACAGTGGTGAATTTCCTGCACTGTGCATAGGGTTGGACTAGATGACCCTGGAGGTCCCAACTGTATGATTCTATGAGTCTATGAGAATTTTGAAGACCTAAACTTTCTATCAACAAGTCCCATGTATGCTAGATAGTCTCTGCTGTGGAGCATATTTTGATGTGTGATAGCATTTCCATTTGCACAAGATCAATGGCATCCAATGAGTCCTTGGGCAAACAAAAGGCCTAGTGCAAGAGGAAGCACCTTCCATGGCATGGAACTTGCTCATAGGACCCATGCCATTGTGTGTGCTAGTCTGTTTCCTTTCAAATCTGCACCTGGCTGTTCATTGTTAAAAGCCACATCCTGAACTGCATGGACCTGTGGTCTAACTGAGCTAGGTTCCTTATGCTTGTTACAGATGGATCCACAAAGTGGAAAGATTTAATGTTCCATTTTCAGCCTGTGATGGCTGGTGAGTCATGAAACTTAGTCATTTGTGTGATCCTAAATGGTCTGAATGCCGCAGATTGGCCAAAGTCTTCAGCTAATGTGTTTCTAAATTCCTGTGGAACCTAAAAGGTCCATTGTGCTGCAAATATGGAACACTTTGAAGCTATAAATTATCGAGAAAAAAATGGGTAAATGGAACCAAAGACAATCCCTCCCCTATTCTTTGTGATGACCCTATTATATTTGTGTATGCTTAGTCCCATACAGAATATTAGCAAAGAATGTATCCCAGACTGTAGGTGTTTCTCAGAGACAGGAGCTCTCTTTCTCTGTCTCTTTGTTGGCTAACATTTTCTTCTTTCAAAAAGTTTCCTTTTTTCTTTAACTTTGAGCCACAAGCACAGTAGGTGGCTGAACTGACTGAGAGAGAACTGCGTGTGTTCTCTTATGTAGTTGAGCAGACATTTGTGGTACTACGAAAATCTCACACTTTAACTGTGAAGCTCAATTTTTTCTTGGCAAGGAAAGTCTTCTCTTTCTTTTTTCCCCCCTTTCTGATGAAAAATCACATTGTTTTCATTTACTGTGATGGTTAGCACGAATGGACTGCTGTCCCCGTTTTGTTTGGCTGCTTATCTGCTAGAACTCCCAAGTCTTGCCTGTTATTTCAACATTAGAAGTCCACAGGTAGAGATAGAGGCATCTCCTGAACTCTGTGAATAATAATAACTGAACAAGAATGGAAAAGCAATTGCAGATACATCAGCCTTCAATTCAAGTTCACAGACAGAAGCTCAGAGGGTCTTTCAACTGCAAATAAAGGGCTTCATTTCTACACTAGCCAGTTTGGTGTAGGCGAGCCAGTTTGGTGTGGTGGTTAAGTGCACGGACTCTAATCTGGGAGAACCGGGTTTGATGCCCCACTCCTCCACTTGCACCTGGCGGGATGACCTTGGGCAAGCCCTAGTTCTGATAAGGGCTGTTCTTGAAAAAGAGCAGTTTCTGTCAAGAGCTCTCTCAGCCCCACCTACCTCACAGGGTGTCTGTTGTGGGGAGGGGAAGGGAAGGGAGTTTGTAAGCCGCTCTGAGACACCTTTGGGTAGTGAAGGGCGGGGTATAAATCAATCTCTTCTTCTTCTTCTACACTATTCACCAGATTCTACCATTAGGTTTACAGGCTGAATCCAGCTACCCTTTTCACTCCATCTTGACAAATCCCCTTTCATACAGACCCCATCCCACATGTTCTTGTTGATGCAGGTCCTGTGGTCCCCAGCTTAGACTTTTAGGTGGCCGTTTCCTTTTCAACCAGTGGAAAAGCTGGATGGATCCAGCACCAGGTTAGTAAGTAACTAAGCTCGAGGACTTAACTGACAAATTTACACATTAAGGGGGCAATTCAAAAATCATCACATTTAAGATTATTTTGCCCTGACCTGATGGCCAAAGCTAGCTTGATTTCATTAGATCTCGGAAGCTAAGCAGGGTCAGCCCTGGTGAGTACTTGGATGGGAGACCACCAAGGAAGTTCACGGTTGCTATGCAGAGGCAGGCAAGGGCAAACCACCTCTGAATGCCTCTTGGATTGAAAACTCCATGAGTCAGCTGTGATGTGACAGCACTTTCCAACACCAAAACAACACCAAAACAACAACGACAACAACAACAACAACAACAACAACAACAACAACAACAACAACAATAATAATAATAATAATAATAATAATAATTTCAATTTATTAATCGCTTTCCCCAGTGGGCTCAAAGCGATGTACAGTTACACATTTTAGACAGGGGACTAACCATGTTCATAGGGGATAGGGAAGACAACATATATTCATTTAATTGCACACGCTGTCACTGCACGGCGTAAATGTCTTCTGGCTTGGCTCAGTCATTTTCCGAACGGCTGCTTGTCGACCAGGCTTCAGGACCCGTATGTCAAATCGCCACACTGCCACCGCCTGGCCGGAAACATCCACTACAGGGATTTTTTTGTAGCCGAGAAGTTCTTTCGCCTTTTTCCAAACCTCGACCAGGACATCCCGACCATCAGCTAACACCCTCCCACAAGGGAGATTGGGGTATTAGTAGAGTGTGAAGTGAACTCACTTCTTTGTGAACTGTTATCTCAGCCCAAATTGCCAGGAGTATTTTCTCAGATTCACACACACCCAGCTCTAAACTGATCTATATTGGTTTGGGAAACTTTGTTATGAACATTCGTGCACTGCCATCTGCAAAATGAGGTTCATAGGTACGTGTGGCAAGGGAGCACTGCATTGCCTAGCCAACCTGTGCCACATGAGCCATCTTTCTCATTGTGATTCAAGGTGGATTACAATACATAAATAGCACAGCCAGGCAGCACAAGGCAATCAATGAACTATTCAATAGAACTGGGAGTATAGAATTTGAGAATAACGTGGACAAGAAAACTACCTAAGGCAAGGTGTGTTGTGCCATCAAGTCACTTCCTACTTAAGGTGACCTTGTGAATTGATGACCTCTGAAAAAACCTTACCTTCAACAGCCCTCCTCAGGTCTTGCAAAACGAAGGCCACGACTTCCTTGATTGAATCAATCCATTTTTTGGTTGGGTCTTCCTCTTCACCTGCTGCCTTCAACTTTGCCTAGCATTATTGTCTTTTTCAGTGTGTCTTGTTTTCGGATAATGTGATCAGAGTACAATAGCCTCAGTTTAGTCGTTTTAGCTTCTAGGCGGAGTCCAGGCTTGATTTGATCTAGAAAGGTAAGGTTTACTATAAACAACACAGGAAGTGGATTACAAGTTATAGGACAATGGAGTAAAAGCAGGTGATACCGACAATAATCATTACAGTGGACTACAGTATAATACATACCTATGGTAACCATACAGTATATCCCGCATATACCTAAAAGGATCATTACAGTATAAATACACCTTCCTGGTCCGTTCATTCTACTACAGTTCTAATCTATATATGCCTAAACTCCCTCCTGATGATAGGAGGCATTCAGCAGTACTGTGTTTCTGATCACAGTGACAGGGCCGAGGAGCACAGACTCTATGATCATGAACTAGCAATTGTGTGTAGGCAGTGATAGGGCCAGGACACCTATGGGTGCTACTCCTTAATGTGTATCAATTTCAGTGTCTGTCATGTCACCTGCAGATGGCCTCCTTTGTATGTATGACAACATTTTAGATAGAAGGTGCTAGATCTTTTCTGAATCTGCATCTTTCCAGTGATCTCCTGCAATTTCTTTTATTTTGTGCATGACCACCCAATAATCTGTTGGATATGTAAATCTGGACTATACCCATGGGGAAAGAAGAAGAAGAAGAAGAAGAAGAAGAAGAAGAAGAAGAAGAAGAAGAAGAAGAAGAAGAAGAAGAAGAAGAAGAAGAAGAAGAAGAAGAGGAGGAGG
>NW_015170297.1:96226-104113 GCF_001447785.1 Gekko japonicus | reverse complement strand
AGAGGAAGAGGAGGAAGAGGAGGTGAAGGAGGAGGAGGAGGAGGAGATTGGATTTATACCCCGCCCTTCACTACCCAAAGGTGCCTCAGAGTAGCTTACAAACTCCTTTTCCCTTCCCCTTCCCACAACAGACAGCCTGTGAGGTAGGTGGGGCTGAGAGAGCTCTGACAGAAACTGCTCTTTTTCAAGGACAGCTCTTATCAGAATTACGGCTTGCCCAAGATCATCCAGCCAGGTGCAAGTGGAGGAGTGGGGAATCAAACCCGGTTCTCCCAGATAAGAGTCCGCGTACTTAACCACTACACCAAAGAAATGACTGAAGTGGAAACACATTCCATTCCATGACAGAATGGGATCAGATCCCCATATATTCTGGGGATAATTTCTAACAGGGGAGAAGTCGGAAGTATCCTTATCATCCTTCAGGGAGACTGGAATGGGCAGTCAGCTGAGATGTTTTCCTGATACAAGTTACTTTTACTGAAAGTATATCTGCTAAAATAATTTTTCTCCTCTGTGAAAAAATATAGGCATGTGCTGACAGCTGTTTACAACCCCTTTGAGTGGCTCCATATTTCAGACTGAGTGCACACTTGTAGGCTCCTCAGTCTTGGGGACATTGTGAGAAGAGGATCAATTTTACCTCAATGGATCCATAAAATGCAAATTGCAGACCTGTGCAGATTCAATGGGCTGCAGATGTATGCACAGAAACCTCAGAAAACCACCCATCCAGTTTTCCTATTGTGGAGAGGGAACCAAAATATAAAGAAATGAGACATGTTCTTCTTCTATAGACTAATCAGGTGGACCTATCAGCAGGAGCAGAGAAGCTTGGTTTGGGCTTTGAATGAATGCTGCAAGTGACTTCTAGAGGTGAGAAATAAAACTTAATATCACTCACTTGATATCAGTGGACATTACTACAATGCACTCCGTTTCACCGCACAAAGGCAGAAGCCTCCAGTGTGACATGGGATGCAGAATTCTCAGAGCATGCGGAGTCTCATGAGCTCTACAGAAGACCTACAGAAGGTAGATTTAAATATACACATTAAATAAATATGACCCACTAGCAAGAGCAGCAACACTACAGTAACAACCACCACTACCTCCACCACTACTACTAATAGTAATATTATTATGGATTGTCACAGTCAGATATTTGACTGGTAGATGGTGTTCTGCAATTCGAGACCTAGCCAAGTTCTTGGGAATTGCAGATGTAGCTTCTCAGGATTCTTGATGTTCCAAGCAACATTGTCTTCTGTCTGAAGCTGAGCTGTTATGTGCTCAATGCCCAGAATGTCCAGGGGTTTCTTGAGACTTCTAGGCACTGCTCCAAGGGCTCCAATTGACAACTTCTCCCAGAGGTGCACTAACTCTGTTTGTAGATCATGGTATTTGTGTTCTTCCCCTGTTCTTTCTTTTCTGTTCTGTTGTTTCCTGGGATTTCAGTGTCAATGATCCAAATCCTCTTTCTCATTTTTGCTACACTAGTGACATCGGAGGTTGCTGTTATACCTATGAAAGATACAAATACTGATTATACAAATGTTGTCTTTAAAATAATATTATGCTTGTAAAATCATCTCAAATACAATGTAATAGTTAAATATTCCTGTTTCTATTTTAATTACCCTTTATCAGTTTGTATAATAAATATATTTTTCTCTATAGGTGCAATTACTTTTTATGTGGACATTGTATTTATTTTGAGTGTGTTTCTAGATCAGCTGGCTGTGGATTAAGTACTAGATTTCTGGTTTGTGTCTCCTGGGTGTGTGTAAGGCAGGGCATTCATGGGATGTCCTCAGGATAAATTTATTTATTTATTTAATGCATTTCTGAGCCCCATTTTTTCCTTGTGATGTTTAAGGCAGCTTACAACATAGGCAAGAAAAACACAGTCCTAAATAAAAGCGTCCTTAGCTGCTTCCTAAAGATCAAAAGTGAGGGACAGTATGATGTCCTGGGGGGTGGGGGGAAAGCGGATAAAATGTGGTAGATCCTGATCCATTCCCGAAATAATCCCATGGTCAACCAACTGGAATTTGGACTTCTAGCACAAGATCTGCTTGCCTGGATATCTGCCTGAATCCCTCAGGATTGGTTCACGTGGCAAGTGCGGAGAGCTGCCACCACCTCCCAAGTCTGAATGGCAGCAGCTCCAACATGACACTGCTGGAGTTGTGGCCATCTGTCTGGTTCGGAGTGATGGCTAATACGAACCCTTTGACAACCACCAGGCATGGATTGCATAGCCAAAAAAAAAAAAAGTGTGAGAGTGTTGTTGTTGTTGTTTAATTGAAATCTACTTTGCATCCCACTTTACTGTCTGTCATGTATACAGAAAAAGGACACTGGCATTTTGTTCTACCTCCTTGAGCACAGCAGTTCAAAATCAGCAGGCTGCAGCCATTCAGCTGTTGATGCCATATGCCCACAAAGGATGGAGAATGCGGTCTAATTCCAGTTTACTTGCAGACACAGAATGCCATTCTGCCTCGCACATTGGTGGTGACAGCGTGCGTTAGCATTTCCATTTGACATTCCTTTTGATCCACAAGACATAATTGATTTATTAACAATATTTAAAAATCGGCATATGGCAAGTTCTCCTCCTCTCCCACTCCATCCCACTTTTTCCTCTCCGTTTGTCATTTTTAAAAGGAGAAATTAACCGTCCATTTGTTGTATTGCATTAGGAAACATGGTTCTAGAACGAGCCAAGAGAGATGCTATGGAACGGGAATCAAATGGGCAACAAGGTCAAAGCAACAGTTGTGTTATTCTGGTCAGGGAAGGAGGCAAAGACTGATCCCCATTGCAATGTTAACATTCAAAACAGTAGAGTTACTGAACCCAGCTGGTGAACCACTGCTGGGGGCAGGAATCTGCATATTTAATCTTATGCCTGGGAGAATGCTGGAAATTGCTTTGTAAACATAAAGCCAGATACTGAAAAAAATAAGGACTGAGCATTTCAGTAAAGAAAAAAAAAGCATTAATTTATGACGGCTTGAAACCTTACATTGTGTTGACCAATTGCAATTCTATTTTAGAGAGTTTCCAGAGACTTGACGGGAGCAGAAGAGAGCCACTGTTTTCTCTGATACATGCAGTCCTTTTCAAACGACATACCTATACCGCTTTGAGAGCCAGCGTGATGTAGTGGTTAGAGTCTCAGACTAGTATCCGAGAGACCCAAGTTTGACTCTCCACTCTGCCATGGATCTCTGTTGCCCAGAGATCACTTGTAATCCCAGGAGATCCCCGCCCCCTGCCTGGAGGCTTGTAGCCCTAGTTCAAAACCTTCCAATCGGGTAGTTCTTCTGGTGCCCCGCTGTCTGGTTTCACTTCCCCAGGCTGTGGAAAGGGCAGCAAGGAGAGAAATTTCCTAAGCAGGTAGGAGCATGTTCAACCAGAACATTTCCCTGATGTTTCTGCCAAACAGAATTGGAACCAATATACATAAGAACATAAGAGACACGAAAGTTGGATAGGCCAAAGGCCCAACCAGTCCAACACTTTGTGTCCCACAGTGGCCAGAAATACCAGGTGCCATCAGGAGGTCCACCAGTTGGGCCAGGACATTAGAACCCCTCCCACTGTTGCCCCCCCCAAGCACCAAGAAGACAGAGCATCACTTGCCCCAGAGCCCCTATCTATACCTTGTGGCTAATAGCCACTGATGGACCTCTGCTCCATATGCCTATCTAATTCCCTTTTGAGGCCGTCCATGCTTGTAGCCGCCGCCACCTCCTGTGGCAGTGAATTCCAAGTGTTAATCACTCTTTGGGTGAAGAAGTACTTCCTTTTATCTGTTCTAACCTGACCGCTCAGCAATTTCATTGAGTGCCCACGAGTTCTTGTATTGTGAGAAAGGGAGACAAGTACCTCTTTCTCTACCTGCTCTTTCCCATGCATAATCTTATAAACCTCAATCATGTCTCCCCTCAGTCGTCGTTTCTCCAAGCCAAAGAGCCCTAAGCGCCTTAACCTTTCATCATAGGGAAAGTGTTCCAATCCTTATTATATTGGCTGATCTGTTTTCAATACCCTTCCTAATAATCCCCAGCATAGCATTGGCCTTCTTTATTGCAGTCACACACTGTCTCGACATTTTCAGTGAGTTATCCACTACAACTCCAAGATCTCTCTCTTGCTCAGTCTCTGCCAGTTCAGACCCCATCAATGTGTATTTATATTTAGGATTTTTGGCTCCAATGTGCATCACCTTGCACTTGGCCACATTGAACCCCATTTGCCATGTTGACGCCCACTCGCCCATCCTTGACAGATCCCCTTGGAGTGCCTCACAATCCTCACTGGTTTTCACCACCCTGAACAACTTTGTATCATCCGCAAATTTAGCCACTTCACTGCTTACTCCCATCTCCAAATCATTAATGAACAAGTTAAAAAGCAGTGGACCAAGTACTGATCCCTGCGGTACCCCACTGCTTACCACCCTCCACTGAGAAAATTGCCCACCTACACTCACTCTCTGTTTTCTATGAACTAGCCAGTTTTTGATCCATAAAAGGACTTGTCCTTCTATCCCATGATTTTTGAGCTTACTTAGGAGCCTTTGATGAGGAACTTTATCAAAAGCTTTCTGGAAGTCAAGGTAAATAATATCTATTGGATCCCCCTTGTCCACATGTTTGTTCACCCCCTCAAAGAACACTAACAGGTTAGTGAGACAAGATCTTCCCTTACAGAAACCGTGCTGAGTCTGCCTCAATAGGTTTTGTTCATCTATGTGCCTACTAATTCTTTCCTTAATAATGGTTTCCACCAATTTACCCGGTATCGACGTCAGACTGACTGGCCTGTAATTTCCCGGATCTCCTCTGGAACCCTTTTTAAAGATGGGAGTGACATTTGCTACCTTCC
The DNA here is from genome assembly GCF_001447785.1 of Gekko japonicus. NCBI lineage: Eukaryota > Metazoa > Chordata > Lepidosauria > Squamata > Gekkonidae > Gekko > Gekko japonicus. The sequence goes on along the minus strand of NW_015170297.1, from coordinate 99,211 downwards.
AATCCTCAGGAATGGAGGCAGATTTTAAGGAAAGATTACATATCTTTGTCAGGAGATCTACAAGTTCACATTTGAGTTCTTTCAGAACTCTCGGATGTATGCCATCTGGGCCTGGTGATTTTTCAGTTTTTAAGTTGTCTATCAGTTTTAGGACCTCCTCTCTCGTCACCTCAATCTGACTCAGGTCTTTCAACACCCCTCCTGAAATCAGTGGTTCTGGAGTGGGCAAGCACTTCTCATCTTCCACAGTGAAGACGGAGGCAAAAAATGCATTTAGCTTCTCAGCCATTTCCCTATCATCCTTCAATACTCCTTTTACCCCTTGGTCGTCCAAGGGCCCCACTGCCTCCCTGGCTGGTTTCCTGTTTCTAATGTATTTGAAGAAAGTTTTATTGTTGGTTTTTACGTTTTTTGCTATATGCTCCTCATATTCCCTTTTTGCCTGCCTGACCTCAGACTTGCATTTTATTTGCCATAGCCTGTGTTCTGTTTTATCAGCCTCACTGTGACTAGGTTTCCACTGCTTAAAGGAATTTTTTTTACCTTTTACAGCTTCTATTACTTTCTTTGTTAACCATGAAGGTTTTTTCTATACCTATTTGTGCCTTTCCTAACCTGCGGAATATATATTTTTTGAGCTTCTAGGATCGTAGTTTTAAATAGATCCCAAGCTTCCCCAATTGTTTTGACCCTTTCTACTTTTCCTTTCAGTTTCCTCCCCACGTGTCCCCTCATATCAGAGAAATTACCCCTTTTAAAGTTAAAAATGGTTGTGTGAGTCTTTTTGGCCAATTCTCTATTTGTACAAATGATGAACTCAACAACATTATGATCACTGTTTCCAAGCGGTGCAATCACTTTTACATCTCTCACCAGGTCTTGAGTGTTACTTAGGACCAAATCAAGGATCGCCTCTCCCCTGGTAGGTTCCGTGACCATCTGCTCCATAGCACAGTCATTTAGAGTGTCTAGAAACTCAATCTCTTTTTCCCGGCTAGAACACATATTGACCCAATCAATGTGTGGGTAGTTAAAATCACCTATTATTACACAGTGTTTTTGTCTAGTTGCTATCTTTAAGGCATTCATCATTTTATAATCCTCCTCTATCTTTTGATCTGGTGGGCGATAACAAACTCCCAGTGTTAAGTTTCCTTTTGGCCCCCCTATTTCAACCCATAGAACTTCCAGAAGCGAATCCAATTCACTTAGCCTCTCAATCTTTCTAGACTTTATACCCTCTCTGACATACAGAGCTACCCCACCTCCAACCCTTCCCCCCCTATCCTTCCGATATAATATATAACCGGGAATCACTGTGTCCCACTGATTTTCCTCATCCCACCAAGTTTCAGAAATACCCACAATGTCTATTTTTCCCTCCGACACCAAGCACTCCAACTCCCCGATTTTACCTCGGACACTTCTAGCATTTGTATAGAAACAGCTGTAATTTCCCTTACAAGTTAAGCCTGCATCCTTCCTCTTGCTATCTCGAGTCGTTGTCCGGCAGTCCATGTCACCAGCCATGGCCTCTGTGGACAATTTCAATCCACCTCCCTGTAGAAAAGCAACCGGTACCCCCTCACCTCTCTCAGATGAGCCAACCCGAACCAGAGACTTTTCATCTCCTGTCGGCTTTCCCCCAATATTCAGTTTAAAAGCTGCTCTGCCACCTTTTTGATTTTAAGTGCCAGCAGCCTGGTTCCTTCTCGGGACAAGTGGAGACCGTCTCGCCTGTACAGCTCCCTCTTGTTCCAAAAAGTATCCCAGTGCCTAACAAACCTGAACCCTTCCCCCCTACACCATCGTCTCATCCACGCATTGAGACTCCTGATCTCTGCCTGTCTCTCCGGCCCTGCGCGTGGAACAGGTAGCACTTCTGAGAAGGCTACCTTGGAGGTCCTGGACCTAAGTTTCCTGCCCAGCATCCTAAATTTCTCCTCCAGGACCTCACGACTGCATTTCCCCACATCGTTGGTGCCGACATGCACCACGACCACTGGCTCCTCCCCAGCACTATCTACCAGCCTATCTAAAACACGCGTAATGTCCGCTACCTTCGCACCAGGCAGGCAAGTCACCATACGGTCAGTACGCGGGTTCGCCACCCAGCTGTCTACCTGCCTAAGGATCGAATCACCAACTACCAAAATCCCCCCTCCTACCCTGCCCAGGGATGGTTCCTTGGTGCGAAAGGATACTCACTCACCAGCTGGGGAAGAGGTCCCTTCTGAGGGCACATTCCCCTTATCCTCAGCACAGTGCCCTGTTTCTCCTTGACCCTCATGCTCCCTGACAGTGGTGGCGCTGCCAGATCCAGAGTGGGACATATCTAACAAGTCCCCGAGAGTTTTTTCTGTGTGCCCAACTGACTGTCTCTGCTTCTCCAGGTCAGCCACCGTGGCCTCAAGGGAGCAAACACATTCCTTGAGAACCAGGAGCTCCTTGCACCGAGCACACACTCAAGACTTCTATCCAGTGGGCAGATAGTCATACATGTGACACTCCGTGCAAAACACTGGATATCCCCCAACCCCCTGCTGGCATTCTGGCTTCATAATTATTTTAAAATAAGTAAATATAATCCCCCTTTTAAAACCCTTTGTATTTATGTGGTTTTCCTTATCAAAGTCCACTTACCTTACTGGGAAGACAAGGAGCCTAGGGCCTTGGATTTCTGGCTCTTCCTGGGCTTCTTACAGAGCCCCTAGTCTAAGAGTCCCTAGGCTAAGAGCTTTCACACACTCCCAAACACAGTCCTCCCACACAATATCCTCAGCTGAATCCCCTCAGCTGAAAGCAAGTAAAAAAACACTCACGTTTCTGTGCACAATATTTCCACTTCCTACCAATCATTGCATTGCTTTGGTCTTTAGGAGCACAAGTCCTTGGCTGATAGAGATTCCCCCCTCCAAGCTACACTTGTCTGCTAAAAAACCATGGACAAAGCTGGGGGGGGGAGGTAGGAAATTGGAAACATTC